>NC_051212.1:53991320-54103820 GCF_015220715.1 Pygocentrus nattereri
AACGTGTACTGAACATGTCGGTAAGCTTCAGTATGAAGAGCAGCAGCAAGAAACTGGAGCAAATCTACAGCATCGCTCCTGCCTAGCAACACTGCAGCGCAGATGCATTCAAAACACTGGAGGTTACGGTGTCTATTGTACAACGTAGGGCTGGGCGATATGACAATATATCATTATCATGATGAATTATGGCACAATATGCTGTTCTGAACATATCGTGCGCTTAGAACACTGACCAACAGCATGTTTTAGTATAAAAAGAGCAAAAATAGTCCCGTTACACTGGATTTAGCATCAAATATTGAATAAAAATCACAAAGTTTACAGTTTTGGATAGTATTATTTAAAATGTGGCACTACAGGCTCTTTTTATCTGCTTTGTTCAGTCGTCTGGAAAAATGAATAATGTCACAATTTGTATATCGTGAAAAGTATCGCGATATTATATTTTTGCGGTATCGCCCACCCCTAGCACAACTTGACAATTCGCCTTCCTTTTTTCAGAAAAATGCTTGAAATTGTGAGAGATGATAAACTTTAATAAAAAAAAAGGCTAAAGAAATGAAGACATCAGGAATCCCCTTGTCCTCAGGACACTGTGATGCAATGGAAAGGGAATCTAGTATATACAGCTTGGGGGTACATTATTTCTTATTGTACATTATTTTATTACCTGCTCAAATTAAATAACATAAAATAGCCCATCGCATCGTCTTTGGACAGGATTTTGCTACTGTAATATTTTATATGTCCTACAATATAAATGTTAATAAATATCCGCATTTGTTTCCATGATTTAAGTATCGTAAGCAGCATTTAGGCCTAATAAATTCTAGACTTCTTTAAACGTAGAAAAATAAACAAGAAAACTAGAAATTAAAATGAAATACATTTGTCTTTTTTTTTTTTTTAAGGTACCTAAAATAAATAACAATAAAAAAAAAATACAAAAAAAGAGGAATGATCTAATAACTAACTATGGCATTTCAGAGGTTCAAATCTGGTGAATATTAGTGTGATGTTATTAAAGAAAGTAGCTGTAAACAGTGGATAGAAATTACATACAGAATTTCGTCGGAACGACAGATACTGTACATTAAAAAAGACAACATACAATCGCGTTTTCTTGTTTTCTGTTGTAGTTTTTGGCGTCTGCTCAACACAAACCTACAGTACTTTATGTAATAGGAGATATCAGAGCACACCAGCATTATAAACAATCATATGATGGTCGTACAGTGGGCGGGTGGAATATCATCATGCTGCAATATTGAAATCAAATTTTACATTGAAAAAATTCTGATTTTATATTTGAAGAGAAATCCGTCAAAACTCGGTCAAGTATCATCAGAATAATGTTGATTTTGAGACCATTTGAGGCCTAAACTTTGAGCCGGATCTTCTTCACACAGTAATAAATAGTGTCTTGTCAAGTGAAATGATCTTGGTTTCTGTCAATATATATATATATATATATATATTATTTCTTATTTTGTGATGGTTGTGCACTTATTATAAGATCATCTATCTTATTTCTAGACATTTTTGACCTGTTTAAAGTAATTTTATTAAGTAAAATGTATCTCACATTTCTTAAAAACAACAAGCACAATTATTTGCCAATATAAATAACTAATTTTACTTAATAAAATCACCTAAAACTGGTAAAAATGTCTAGAAATAAGTAAAATAATCTTAAGAAAAGTTTACAACAATCTGAACGGGAGAAATACTGGACATATCAACTAGATTTAAGATCATTTCTATGGACAAGATACTGTTTTTCAGTGCTCAAGTCTGTTTGTGTGACGTTAATATGTAAAAATGCACTGCATGGTCAGAAAAACTTGACTGACGCCTCTGACTTTGGTTATTTCAGGCTTTACCGGGCCAATCGCCACAGTGCGCGCACTTTTAAAAAATTTTAATTAAAAATTTGTCTGTAGTGCGGCTTTGAAGAAAGACTTGAACATTATTATTATTATACTATTATAAAAAGATTCACATGTAGGTTGTTATATTTTCCACACTGGAATCTAAGATGTGTTTGTTTTTGAAAATATGGTTTAAAATCTGTGCCTTTTATGCAGACTCATGTACAGCCCACCCCAGGCTCATGAACAAAAACACCATATACAGGATGAATTTTCATCCCATTAGTGTCGACAATAAACACTCATATAATTACAGTTAGGGAAGAAAAACAGCCCAAATTTTCAGAATTTAAGACAAAGTCCCAGGATCTGATCTGCGTAGCAGGCGCTGATCTAATGCCATTGTCAGAATGAAGGTGGACTGAATCAAAACTGACCAAAACTGACCCTACATTAGTCAAACGAGCAAATAATCGCTGCAACAACTGCCCGGGTTTCTTTCATTGTGTCTGAAGTTGAAAACTACATACTACACACTTATTCACTAGATATGGTGTAATTACATCAGAGTTAGTTCAGCTACTTCTCTTTCTGAGTTTGTACACGGCCTTTAGAGCAGCTTAAAGGTTAATTCCACCTAATTTTCTGTGATTAAATGGACACGATGTAAATAAAGTAATTCAGAGCGGTTTGACGGGAAATGGTTCACAGTGGTGGTGACTGGAACCAGACGTCTGAAGAGCTTGATGCCTCTAACACAGGAGCCTCAAGCTCCTTCTACATCCACACATGTACACACACACACACACACACAAACACACACATATATATATATATATATATATATATATATACATATATATATATACACACACACACACACACACACACACACACACACACACACACACACACACACAAATATAAGTTCATTTAGGCATGTCTTGGTTAGTTTACTAAGTTTATTAAGTTAACCACGCCTACTCCTACTATTAATAGCAAGAAAAGTGGAGAAACATGATTTGCCTGGCTTAAGAAGTCACTAGGTGGTTGCTAGGGTGTTGCCAAATGGTTACTATGGTATTTTACGTGGCTTCCTAGGTGTTTATAAGCGGTTGATTTAGTATCCCAGGTGGTTGCTAGGTCGTTGCTATGGTTCCCCACATGGTTAAAGGGGTGTTTTAATGGACTTGTACCAACATGACATACATTGCGTGCACATATTTATGCACCCCATTCAATCCTGTGTGGAAAAAAACGTATATGAAAAATGTACATCCGATCAAACAGCCATACAAAAGCACAACATAGTGCTGTGCAAACTATGATTATAATAATTATTACTGTTGTTATTGTTCGTAATAGTGGTAGCAGTAGGAAAATGATTTGCAGGCCTGGATTTAAGGATAAATTGTAAATATGTGCTTCATATTTCTCTAGAATCTCCCTCACAGAACGTTATTACATGAATTGGTTGGTTATGATTTCACTGCATGATGCCTGTTTCACAATCGTTTTGAGATTGATTTTTGGCCTAAAACATGTTATAGGATGGAAGGTGCACCATTGCATTGTGAGGCAAAATAGTCCCCTAAAAATTTATTATTTCCGGATTTTCCACTATTTTGCCATCATCACAACTCAGGCTCAGGTTTTGATAGCAAATATATTGTCCATATCTGTGTTGTAGTCATGGCGACCCCTGGTTCCCATCACCACCACTGTAAAGACATCTGAACCACTTCACACCACACCCGCTCTGAATCACCCTGATTACATCTCAAACAATGAATTAAGCAGGAATTGTGAAAAGTCGGTGGAGTTCCCCTTTAAAGTTCTAGTCTATTGACTCTTTTACACCTGTAGAGGGTTCTTTAACGTGTCTAAAGCTTTCTTTCTCATTCTAACACAGTAAAAGTCTCACACACTGCACCTCTCTCAGCCTTCTGCTAACAAAGCCCTTCATCTTTATTGTGTTTCTTTAGTCAGAAGCTTTTACGCTGACATTCTCTCATCCTCGCTCGCAAATTTCTTCTTTCTTAACCCATCAGGTGAGCAAGAAAAGCTTTCTCTTTGGCTTTCTCTCTCTTTTTTCTCAGTCCTTCTAGATCAGATACAAAGCCTTACACTTTAACCAGAGAGTTTTTTCTTTTCCTCCAGCAGACATTAACGCAGTCATGCTGCACGAATGAGTGACGAGGATTAGACATAATAACCATCCTCTCCGCGGATGCAGTCACGAGGGAGGACGTCTGATCCTTTACATCTGTTTGTCTGCATGTCTGGAGTTTGTCAAGAGCAGCTAAAACGTGGATAAACTCTGGTTTGTAATCCTTCTTGGATCGAAATTCGGCTCAAGATACAACGTAATGCAACGACCAACCAGTACTTACAATAAGCAAAGTCTATATGGCAACAATGTGTCATAAGCTGTTCAGATCACAGCAATGATCCGCCTCATTGCTCTGCCGATACGCTCCGGCTGTAGTTCCAGCCCAGCGGCTCAGCTCCTGCTGTCTGAAGTCCGGTCAGCCTTTCATACATGCTGATCTCCATGTAGAGTCCTTGAACACTTATTGTGAATAAAAGGTTCACCATGTTTTCAAAACTTCGCCATGTCCTGACCAGGAAGTTTGTATGATACTGATAGAGACTAAACTTTCAACATGTGAACCAACAGTGAGTGGAAACGAGCCCAAGATTTCAGACAAAATTAGGCCTAATAGACTTCCGCTATTACCATTCTCCAGTAATCTAAAGCCCTATTGGAGCTGGATTAGTTTGATCTGGGGAGCTTCTGTAATTTAAGAAATTACTAATGAGACTGGAAATTTTAATCCCACTGCTGATTCATACTGGCTCAAACAGCTTAAGAGAAAGCATTGGTGGTACAACAGTCTGACTGTAATAATTGTGGAGTGATTTAATCCAGTATGAATCTGCAGTGTGTAGTTTTACAGTCTGACTGTAATAATTGTGGAGTGATTTTAATCCAGTATGAATCTGCAGTGTGTAGTTTTACAGTCTGACTGTAATAATTGTGGAGCGATTTTAATCCAGTATGAATCTGCAGTGTGTGTAGTTTTACAGTCTGACTGTAATAATTGTGGAGTGATATTAATCCAGTATGAATCTGCAGTGTGTAGTTTTACAGTCTGACTGTAATAATTGTGGAGTGATTTTAATCCAGTATGAATCTGCAGTGTGTGTAGTTTTACAGTCTGACTGTAATAATTGTGGAGTGATTTTAATCCAGTATGAATCTGCAGTGTGTAGTTTTACAGTCTGACTGTAATAATTGTGGAGTGATTTTAATCCAGTATGAATCTGCAGTGTGTAGTTTTACAGTCTGACTGTAATAATTGTGGAGTGATTTTAATCCAGTATGAATCTGCAGTGTGTAGTTTTACAGTCTGACTGTAATAATTGTGGAGTGATTTTAATCCAGTATGAATCTGCAGTGTGTGTAGTTTTACAGTCTTACTGTAATAATTGTGGAGTGATTTTAATCCAGTATGAATCTGCAGTGTGTGTAGTTTTACGGTCTGACTGTAATAATTGTGGAGCGATTTTAATCCAGTATGAATCTGCAGTGTGTAGTTTTACAGTCTGACTGTAATAATTGTGGAGTGATTTTAATCCAGTATGAATCTGCAGTGTGTAGTTTTACAGTCTGACTGTAATAATTGTGGAGTGATTTTAATCCAGTATGAATCTGCAGTGTGTAGTTTTACAGTCTGACTGTAATAATTGTGGAGTGATTTTAATCCAGTATGAATCTGCAGTGTGTAGTTTTACAGTCTGACTGTAATAATTGTGGAGTGATTTTAATCCAGTATGAATCTGCAGTGTGTAGTTTTACAGTCTGACTGTAATAATTGTGGAGTGATTTAATCCAGTATGAATCTGCAGTGTGTAGTTTTACAGTCTGACTGTAATAATTGTGGAGTGATTTTAATCCAGTATGAATCTGCAGTGTGTAGTTTTACAGTCTGACTGTAATAATTGTGGAGTGATTTTAATCCAGTGTGAATCTGCAGTGTGTAGTTTTACAGTCTGACTGTAATAATTGTGGAGCGATTTTAATCCAGTATGAATCTGCAGCGTGTAGTTTTACAGTCTGACTGTAATAATTGTGGAGAGATTTTAATCCAGTATGAATCTGCAGTGTGTGTAGTTTTACAGTCTGACTGTAATAATTGTGGAGTGATTTTAATCCAGTATGAATCTGCAGTGTGTAGTTTTACAGTCTGACTGTAATAATTGTGGAGTGATTTTAATCCAGTATGAATCTGCAGTGTGTAGTTTTACAGTCTGACTGTAATAATTGTGGAGTGATTTTAATCCAGTATGAATCTGCAGTGTGTAGTTTTACAGTCTGACGGTAATAATTGTGGAGTGATTTTAATCCAGTATGAATCTGCAGTGTGTAGTTTTACAGTCTGACTGTAATAATTGTGGAGCGATTTTAATCCAGTATGAATCTGCAGTGTGTAGTTTTACAGTCTGACTGTAATAATTGTGGAGAGATTTTAATCCAGTATGAATCTGCAGTGTGTGTAGTTTTACAGTCTGACTGTAATAATTGTGGAGTGATTTTAATCCAGTATGAATCTGCAGTGTGTAGTTTTACAGTCTGACTGTAATAATTGTGGAGTGATTTTAATCCAGTATGAATCTGCAGTGTGTAGTTTTACAGTCTGACTGTAATAATTGTGGAGTGATTTAATCCAGTATGAATCTGCAGTGTGTAGTTTTTCAGTCTGACGGTAATAATTGTGGAGTGATTTTAATCCAGTATGAATCTGCAGTGTGTAGTTTTACAGTCTGACTGTAATAATTGTGGAGTGATTTAATCCAGTATGAATCTGCAGTGTGTAGTTTTACAGTCTGACGGTAATAATTGTGGAGTGATTTTAATCCAGTATGAATCTGCAGTGTGTGTAGTTTTACTGTCTGACTGTAATAATTGTGGAGTGATTTTAATCCAGTATGAATCTGCAGTGTGTAGTTTTACAGTCTGACTGTAATAATTGTGGAGTGATTTAATCCAGTATGAATCTGCAGTGTGTAGTTTTACAGTCTAACTGTAATAATTGTGGAGTGATTTTAATCCAGTATGAATCTGCAGTGTGTGTAGTTTTACAGTCTGACTGTAATAATTGTGGAGTGATTTTAATCCAGTATAAATCTGCAGTGTGTGTAGTTTTACAGTCTTACTGTAATAATTGTGGAGTGATTTTAATCCAGTATGAATCTGCAGTGTGTAGTTTTACAGTCTGACTGTAATAATTGTGGAGTGATTTTAATCCGGTATGAATCTGCAGTGTGTAGTTTTACAGTCTGACTGTAATAATTGTGGAGTGATTTTAATCCAGTATGAATCTGCAGTGTGTAGTTTTACAGTCTGACTGTAATAATTGTGGAGTGATTTTAATCCGGTATGAATCTGCAGTGTGTAGTTTTACAGTCTGACTGTAATAATTGTGGAGTGATTTTAATCCAGTATGAATCTGCAGTGTGTAGTTTTATAGTCTGACTGTAATAATTGTGGAGTGATTTTAATCCGGTATGAATGGTGAACATGTAAATGCGGAAAGACTTGTGAACCTGTTCACTGCACAGATAAACACCAGCACCCCTGAAGATACTGTTAAACGGAACCAGACACCTTTTCTCCTGGTCTTTTTTCTGTTTCAGTCCTCTGTGCCCTCCCATTTCTGAAGTGGGGGCGGCGTGTCCATTTCCTGCTGTTTGCGCTTTTGCTTTGAAACTGAGGGAGAGAGAGCGGAGGGGAACGTCTTTGAAGAGACGCGTGTCCAGGACCGGAGCATCTCAGAGGGGCCAAGAGGAAAGACAAAGAGAGAGGAGGGGGAAGGAGAAGGAGAAGGAGAAGGAGGGAGCTGTTTATTTCTGAGCGAGATACGCTCCTATGGTGAAGCCCACGGCCCCCAGCGCCGCCAGGCTGAACACGCTCACTATGGACGGCCAGGAACTGCTGAAAACCGACTCCTTCTGCCGGCCGTTCAGATCCACGAAGGCATCCTGAGAGAAACACAGACAGAAAATAGGACAGAGAGAGGTTTTAGTTTCAAGGATCTCCAAAAAACGCAACTGATTTCAACACTCCTGCCTCAACAGGTGCCATATCCTGAGATCAGGATCTACGTGTAGTGTGTTATTCTTGGGTTATATGAGGAGTTGAATGAGGAGCAGAAGTCTAGTCCCTGAGTTTAAGGGATGAACTAAACGCACTGGTATTCAATATCAGCTATCTAGACCAGGGGTTCTCAAGCTTGTTGAGTTTGGAGTGAACAGGTTTTTCGTTCCATTCAGAAAAACCTGCTGAACTGACTGTCCACTGTAATTTCCATAAGAAACAAGATGCAGCAGACTGGAAAAAGCTGGCATATATCTGAGCCTCTTCAGCTCCTCGGAACCACCGGTGGGTCCAAAACGCACTCGGTCATGTTCTTCATAACGTTCATACTCCATAAGCTCCATTCAGAAGCTGGGCGTCGTGTGAGGCTGTAGCTCTTCTCTCCAGTCTAATAGACGGTGACGTCATTTTAAACCCTTATAATAAAAGAAGCTGAACTTTGTTTTTCTACTGAAAGTCGACCCGTTTTTCCCCAAATCTGGGCTCTAAACTATAAACAGACGGCGTCTCTTCAGTGATCTGCTCTGGAAACATCACTTTTAGAAAACAACACAAAGAGCGTCGGAGATTTTTGGCTCTCAGCAGTAAATTGTGAGCGTATAGTGATGTGTGGAGATCATAAAACACGTTCTGTTAATTTGAGGAGCTTTTACCAAAATAAATAAAAAAAATAAAAATCTGCATGAAATAAATGCAGTTACTGAATTATTCACCTTACGATTTGGTCACATAACTTCAGATGGACAAACCAAAATACACCCTGGAGAATAAGAGGTTAAAGGTGCAGTGTGTGAGATTTAGTGGGCTTTTAGCAGACGTGGAATATGGCAACAAAACCACGTTTCCATTCATGTAAAATCACCTGTAACAACAAATCATTGATTTTTTTACTGATTTTTATGACCATCACTACCGACCCCTCAGTATTTACACGAAGACCACAAATGGGTGCTTAGCAGCCCGCTCGTGGTCCGTGGCCCAGTGGTTGGGGAACCCTGATCTGGAGTACCAGATCTTAATACTAAGACGCTTTTGGGGAAGTGGGCCCTGATCAGCTGCTTTACATTTTATTTCAAAATAATACAAATGAAACAAAAGGAGGAAAAGATCATAAAAAGGAAACTACATTTAATTAAAATGAGTGAATTTTCTAATAATAATAAAATAATATAATATAATAAAATAATCATTTAAAACAAGAATAAGAATATACATAATAATAGACAAACATGAATAAATGGGATAAATAAATCGTTAATTAACTGAACTTATTTTAAGATTATTTAACTTCTTTCTAGACATTTTTTACATGTTTTGAGTGATTTTGGTTAAATTATCTCACCATATTGGCGCACAACAAATTAAAAGTGTCTAGAACGGAGTTAAACAATTGTAAAATAAGCTTACGACACTCTCAAGAGGAGAGACATTAGATGTTTTGATGAGGTTTCCAACAACGTGGGGCCAAGACACCACAGCTGAAATGCATCATCCCCAGCCCACTGAACCTCCTGCCCCCTGGTGGCAGGTATGCGCAGTCGGTCGGCCCCTTAGAGCTCTCCACTGCGTTTAATGGTGTGAACAAAGCAATCTGGGGGGTCTTCACAGAGACGCCTGGAGTTTAAAGAACCTTCTGGCTGCTGGCCAGAGCATGCTAGCACATGCAGGAGACCAGAAAGTACCTGATTAAAAACAGGGGGTGGGGGTTGTTGTGTGGATTTCACTGCATCACAAGTAACTCATACAAAACAACAACGACAGCCTCACCGAGTGCAGATTTCCTTCAGTCCTAACAACATTTCTGGCTTCGACACTAAAATGGAAAGTTCTTTAAAGTGCAGGAAAGAGGATGTCCGCTCAATACGGCCGCAGCTGGACCGAGGAAGGCTCATCCTAAAAGGAGAAGCTTTGTCTTTGGCAGGATGTCTGAAGTCATGTGGAGGCAGCAGTTCCTCTAGCAGGACACTCGCTCTCTCTCTCCCTCTCTCTCTCTCTCTCTCTCTGGTCTTCTGCTGGAGACGATTACAACCCGATTACCTCACGTCTTACATAACTGCATTTACGTTAGCACAACCCTAAACTCCACACTCTACATCACCGCCTCGGGTCATAGCGGAAAGCACCAGAGGAGCGTCTAATGGCCTCTGTTTATAGAAATCCGAGTCTCCAGCCCTGCTGTCAGCTTTACACTGAGTAGAAATAGAAATGATGGCTTTTTTATTTACGGAGGACACTGGCCTGCTCTTAGGCCCAGCGCTCCATATAAGGTGCTCTCAATAGGCCGGCGAAAAGCTTCGCGTTTTCCCGCTCAACCCAAACGTACATGATCAGCCAAAACATGTCTGTGTCTGAAATTTGCTTCTTTAGTTTTGCACTGGAGCGAAGCCAACAGCAGAGGCCTGGACTGCACGGCCACAGCACACCCTCCACTCAAAGAGCATGGAGCAGTTGAGTGACCTCAAATAGACTTGCTCGTGTGATTCTATATAGAACCGTTTGTCAGGTTGATGGAGAATGTGCTATAGATGGTTCTAAGTTCTATATAGCACTAAAAAGCATTCTTCTATTTTGTTATGATGTCCAGCTTTTAGCCATAGAAGAACCCTCTCTGGTGCTATACACATCGATCAGGCGTAACATTCTGACCACCTCCTTGTTTCTACGCTCATTGTCCACTTTATCAGCTCCACTGACCGTATAGTTCCACTCTGTAGATCTACAGTTACAGACTGTAGTCCATCTATTTCTCTGATACTCTGTTACCCTGTTCTTCAGTGATCAGGACCCCCATGGACCCTCACAGAGCAGGTACTATTTGGGTGGTGGATCATTCTCAGCACTGTAGTAACACTGACGCGGTGGTGGTGGGGTGTTAGTGTGTGTTGTGCTGGTCTGAGTGGATCAGACACAGCAGTGCTGTTGGAGTTTTTAAACACCTCAGTGTCGCTGCTGGACTGAGAATAGTCCACCAACCAAACATATCCAGCCAACAGCGTCCTGTGATCACTGATGGAGGACTAGAAGATGACTAGCACAAACTGTGCAGCAGCAGATGAGCTGTCGTCTCTGACTTTGTCTAGGTAAGAGTGTCTAATAGAGTGGACAGTGAGTGGACACAGTGTTTAAAAACTCCAGCAGCACTGCTGTGTCTGATCCACTCGCACCAGCGCAACACACACTAACACACCACCGCCACGTCAGTGTTACTGCAGCGCTGAGAACGACCCACCACCCAAAGCTTTTAGAGCCGGACGTCTGGTTCCTATGACCACCACTGTGAACAATTCTGACTGCATGGAGATCTCAAAGACCTGCTTGTGTGATTTCTGGCTCTGTATGATGCACCGTTGTTTATAAGAACTGAGAGTCTATTTTAGCCAATCGAGCACAAGTGCAATGGTCATCCTCACGGACATCAGTGGCTCAACTTTCTCTGAAGGTAGAGAGGGGAAGCACGTCTGTCGTTCCCTTCTTTAAGTTCAGCTTTACATACAGTGCAAGTGAAGTAAAATGATCCCAAATATAGTCAATAAATCTGATATTTCTCCTTGAGATTGCTGTACACTTGATTTAACAATATTCACCATATTAATAGACTTTTTTACTTGGTTTCCAGTCCAGATGTAAAATAATTTCCCTCAACAAGACCCCATTTCATGCAGTGTAATACATCAGTAGCAGCAGCCGTGCTGAAGTCTGAAGTGTACCCGTAACTGCGTCTATGGCAAAACGGAATAATGACAAATATCAAAATCGGAATTTCCGTCAAAGTAGCTGCGTTGAAGGCGGCCTAAAGGAAAAAGTCCTTCTTTAGGCCAGAGTGAACAGGTAAAAAGACAAAACCACTTCCTATCCTTCTCCTTCACTTCCTCCAGCCTGCGAGAGACGCTGAAGTCAGCAGCTCAGCAGCGTTCGACCCCCTGGAGACCAATGGAAATAAAACCACTTCTCAATTCAAGCGTCTCCCACCGCGAGAAACCCTGCAGGAAGAGCACGGCTCCTGTTTCTCATTGACGTCTCCACATTCCGAGGCCCAGTGAGCATATCATCTCAGACCCCACTGCTGGAGATCCATGTAGGTCAGAGCCGGCCGTGAGGTCAACCCACACTGCACCTTCTCCACGCCAACAGTCGCCAGCCTTCAGGCTCTAATTAACGCTCTGGGTGATCAAACCCCAGCAGGGGTGCCTTCCTTCACCAACCACCCCCACCCCCCCCCCCCCCCCCCCCCACACACACCACCCCGGCCGGTTTTAATTCCTCACAGAAAACAAAAAGCCACGCAAAGTTATTTCGGCTTGTTTCGTTTTGCTCTAAGCCTTTTTTTTAAACGTTCACCCACGCAATGAAACTCCAGTCCAAACCCTTCTATTGTAAGACGCTCCTGCAATAGCAAGGAAAGTCCCACGGCAAGAATGGGAGGAAACGTTCCGAGAGGCAAGAATATTTTCCAGTGACCGCCCGGCAGCTGAGTTTAAATGTTGAGTGGGCATAAGAAGCTGGAGCACAGTGAGTGGTTCATATGTCTCGTGCTTAAGGCCGCGTCTGAAAAGGCACTCAGGTACATGTCTGGTGTGAAAGCTCATTCTTGCCAGATAGAGGAGATTCTCGGAGTTTCGGGATTTTTGTATGTCACAATATTGAAATATCTTTTTTTTTTCTCTGAATTTTTACCTAGTATTTTGAAATAATAACTTCTTTTTCTCATAAATGTGACTTAATATCTCAAACTAGTGATGTATGTTCTCATATAATTGACTTATTATCTCAAAATAATGATTTATTTCTGAAAAATGTGGCTTAATATCTCAGAATAACGGCTCAGAATTTGACAGAATCAGAATGACTTATTTTCTCTAAAATGTGGTTTAATATCTCAAACTAATGATGTATGTTTTAAAAAGTTGACTTATTATCTCAAAAAATTACATTTTTTTGACATCAAAAATTTTGGCTTAATGTCTCAAAATAATGGCGCATTTTTATTTTCTCGAAAATGTGACATTTTATCTCTGGACGACTTCTTGTCTAAGAAATTTGACTTAGTATCTCTAAATAAGGGCATTTTCTTAAAAAATCGAGTTTCTAAGACAGATTTCCAACGCACAAGTTATTCAATTTCACATAAGTGAGCAATTATTTTGGGACAATAAGTAATTTTATGACACATCACATCAAAAATTCAGTTATCCTGAGATGCTGAGACAAGTCATTACTTCAACATAATTATTTTGAGGAAAAAAGCCATTCTTTCAATATAGTAAGTCAATATTTTGAGTAAAACACCATTTTATTCACAAGATACTAAACATGACATAACATGATAATTGAGTTGGAGTAAAGGGGCGTGGCAGGCTGCGTATATCTGATTTTCCTCCTTTGAGGCGCGAGTCTTTTAAGTCATTGTAAACACAGTAACGTGACGGTTGTTCTCAAAGGGTTAAAGGGACAGTCATAACAGAGCTCAGTGCTCTGCATTCCTCAGGCTGGGAGGGTACAGTAAAGTGGGCGTGGCCTCTCCACTGTACACAGAACTGCTCTGTTTTCTGCTTCCCAGCAGTTCACTGATAACCTGCAGCAAAAACAGGAGAGAGAGAGGGAGAGAGAGAGATTAAGACAGAAAGAGAGATTAAGAGAGAAAGAGAGAGGGAGAGAGAGAGATTAGGAGAGAAAAAGAAAGAGATTAAGAGAGAAAGAGAGAGAAAGAGAGATTAAGAGAGAAAGAGAGAGGAAGAGAGAGAGATTAAGAGAGAAAGAGAGAGAAAGAGAGATTAAGAGAGAAAGAGAGAGGAAGAGAGAGAGATTAAGAGAGAAAGCGAGATTAAGAGAGAAAGAGAGAGGAAGAGAGAGAGATTAAGAGAGAAAGAGAGAGGAAGAGAGAGAGAGATTAAGAGAGAAAGAGAGATTAAGAGAGAAAGAGGGAGAGAGAGCGATTAAGAGAGAAAGAGAGAGGAAGAGAGAGAGATTAAGAGAGAAAGAGAGAGAAAGAGAAATTAAGAGAGAAAGAGAGAGGAAGAGAGATTAAGAGAGAATGAGAGAGGAAGAGAGAGAGATTAAGAGAGAAAGAGAGATTAAGAGAGAAAGAGGGAGAGAGAGCGATTAAGAGAGAGAGAGAGAGGGTGAGAGAGAGAGATTAAGAGAGAAAGAGAGAGGGAGATTAAGAGAGAAAGAGAGGGAGAGAGAGATTAAGAGAGAAAGAGAAAGAGAGATTAAGAGAGAAAGAGAGAGGGAGAGAGATTAAGAGAGAAAGAGAGAGATTAAGAGAGGAAGAGAGAGGGAGAGAAAGGGAGAGATTAAGAGAGAAAGAGAGAGGGAGAGAGCTTAAGAGAGAGAGAGAGATTAAGAGAGAAAGAGAGAGGGAGAGAGAGATTAAGAGAGAGGGAGAGAAAGAGAGAGATTAAGAGAGAAAGAGAGAGGGAGAGAGAGATTAAGAGAGAGGGAGAGAAAGAGAGAGATTAAGAGAGTAAGAGAGGGAGAGAGAGAGATTAAGAGAGAGGGAGAGACAGAGACAGATTAAGAGAGAAAGAGAGGGAGATTAAGAGAGAGAGGGAGAGAGAGGGAGAGAGAGAGAGAGAGATTAAGAGAGAAATAGAGAGGGAGAGAGAGAGATTAAGAGAGAAAGAGGGAGAGAGAGAGCGATTAAGAGAGAGAGAGGGAGAGAGTGAGATTAAGAGATTAAGAGAGAGGGAGAGAGAGATTAACAGAGAAAGAGAGAGGGGGAGAGAGATTAAGAGAGAGGGAGAGAAAGAGAGAGATTAAGAGAGAGAGATTGATTAAGAGAGAAAGAGATTAAGAGAGAGAGAGAGAGAGAGAGAGAGAGAGAGAGAGAGACAGTAGGAGTAGAAGTCATGGGAGCGGGGTGCTGATAGAGAAGGGAATCAGATGAGCATCATGGGACGGCAGCTAGAAGATGAGCATCACGCTCTGCTTCATCATTCACACACAGCTCCATGTGACCTCTCTGCTGCTCGGCCGAAGTCAAGCCTGCTTTTTCCATTACGCTGACCTCATGTTGTTGGATAAATATGGTTTTCGCAGCAATGCTGGTCACAAGACCTCCAAAGACATGCCATTCTGCTACACCTTCACAGGGAAAATCATTCATCTCTTCCCTCTGTAACCTCTTGGAAACCTTTCTGAGTGTTTTCAGCCACTGTTTCCCAGCAGACCTGCTCTGATAAAGCTTTCCTTCAACGCAGTGCTGCTGCGAATGCTAATAACTCGACTTGAACCCCTTTAAAATGTTGAGAATGCAGCTAAAAAAATGCTAAAGCTGCAACTCTCACTTCAGCGTTTATAGGCGGGTTGTATCCCAGTGACGCTGCTGTTTTTAGCGGCGTGACGTACTTTTGTTTGTAGTATAGGAGTAACAGTTCGTCACACGGTGTCAGAAACCACATAAGCGAGTCTGTTGGATATTATGATCCAATATAACAACCTGATGTGATTTGAGGCAAGTGTGTTTTGATTTAGACACAGTGCTAATAGGTGGAGTATAATGTAAGTATTCCACAGTATTCTATTCTACTATTCCATAATTCTACAGTATTCCATACACTTCAGTATTTCGTAAACTTCAGTATTCGGATACTTCGGTATTTCATACACTTCAGTATTTGGACACTTCAGTATTCAGACACTTCAGTATTCCACACACTTCAGTATTTCGTAAACTTCAGTATTCGGATACTTTGGTATTTCGTACACTTCAGTATTTGGACACTTCAGTATTCAGACACTTCAGTATTTCGTAAACTTCAGTATTTCGTAAACTTCAGTATTCGGGTACTTTGGTATTTCGTACACTTTAGTATTCGGACACTACAGTATTCCATACACTTCAGTATTTCGTAAACTTCAGTATTTCGTACACTTCGGCAATCAGACACTTCGGTATTTCGTACACTTCAGTATTCGCACACTACAGTATTCCATACACTTCAGTATTTCGTAAACTTCGGTATTCGGACCCTTCAGTATTTCGACACTTCAGTATTCCATACACTTCAGTATTTGGACACTTCAGTATTCAGACACTTCAGTATTCCACACACTTCAGTATTTCGTAAACTTCAGTATTCGGATACTTCGGTATTTCGTACACTTCGGTATTCGGACACTTCAGTATTTCGACACTTCAGTATTCCATACACTTCAGTATTTGGACACTTCAGTATTCAGACACTTCAGTATTCGGACACTTCGGTATTTCGTACACTTCAGTATTCGGACACTTCAGTATTCCATACACTTCAGTATTCGGACACTTCAGGATTCGGATACTTCGGTATTTAGTACACTTCAGTATTCAGACACTTCAGTATTCAGACACTTCAGTATTCGGACACTTCAGTATTCCATACACTTCAGTATTCGGACACTTCAGGATTCCAAACACTTCAGTATTTGGATACTTCAGCATTCAAACACTTCAGTATTTCATACACTTCAGTATTCCGACACTTCAGTATTCTGACACTTCAGTATTCCATACACTTCAGTATTCGGACACTTCAGTATTTGTACACTTCAGTATTCCGTACACTTCAGTATTTCGTAAACTTCAGTATTGGGACACTTCGGTATTTGGACACTTCAGTATTCGGACACTACAGTATTCCATACACTTCAGTATTCGGACACTACAGTATTCCATACACTTCAGTATTTGTACACTTCAGTATTCGTACACTACAGTATTCAGACACTTTAGTATTCCGGATAATTCAGTATTCCGTACATTTCAATATACGGGCACTTCAGTATTCCATACACTTCATGGTGCATGGTCAAAAATGCATTTATATCCTGAACACAGAACAGCATAAAACACAAACTCGGGTTATAGGTGTTTAACACGGCACCTCATGGAAGTTCATGACGTCACTCAACACATTATAAAACCACCAGGAACCAACAGAAACAAAATGAGTGCTTTTACATGTACTTAATAATCCGAAAACTGCTAAAAATCAGATTTCGTCAGTAATCAGATCGCCGTGTTTACATGTGCCTGAGTAATCAGATAATCTGATTACTGAGCTAAACTCCAGCCTCTTTATCAGATTTCTAGACCTGACTCCACTCTCAGAAATCAGAGTAAGAGCTCACAGCACTGAGGAATCTGATTACTGAGCTAAACTCCAGCCTCTTTATCAGATTTCTAGACCTGACTCCACTCTCAGAAATCAGAGTAAGAGCTCACAGCACTGAGGAATCTGATTACTGAGCTAAACTCCAGCCTCTTTATCAGATTTCTAGACATTATACTCTCTAAAGAATCAGAGTGTGCTGTTTACATGACCATTTGTATAATCAGATAACTGCATAATCTGATTATGATCGGATTATAGAGTGCATGTAAATGCGCTCAGTGGTTTTTGGGTTTTTTTTTTAGGAGGATCCTTTACGTTGTGATATCAACCCATTTAAAACACAACAGAAACACTTAATGATTTTTCAGCAGGGTAAAAACAGATAATGACCCATGTCATAGTACCATCATCACCCGTTTCCACGGTTAAGCTTTAGCCAGTGGTGAAGGGGGGTTTAGCTGTAGGAGTTGACCAGAAACAGCTTAATCAGCGGAGACATTTCATAAGGTCAGTAAACATCTCACAGCCTGGAAATGAGCACTGTTTACTGCCTCGTTCCCATCACACACATCTGAAATCATGTCTCCTTATATGGAACCTTGGACACCCCCTTCCATGCAACAGGCAACCAAACTAACAGAAACCTACAGGCTACAGGAAATTTAAGTTTTAACATGGACGTAAAAACCCCCCTGGTGGGCAAGCCAGGGGGCAACAATGGCAAGGAGAACCTCCCTCAGAGCTGAGGAAGAAACCTTGGGAGGAACCAGGGCTCACCAGGGCGGGACCAGTTCTCCTCTGGTCAGACTACCTACAGAGTTATTATACTACTAGTATTAGTAGTATTAATAGCTAGAAGTCCATGAAAACATCAATGTAGGGTGGGCAGCTGGTCCAAGGCAGGTGGCGGTAGCTGGGGCGTGGGCAGCTGGTCTGAAGCGGGTAGCAGGAGAGCTCGACCATCAGTGTCCGGCCGGACAGGTGGGAAATGAAAATGAAAATTATTCCTCTGAAAGTGGCTGCAGCAGCGACTTTAAAGCATGAACCGCATGTTACCATTAGTCAGCAGCTGTGAAATGATGCCAAAGAGGCTCTTTTTCTCCGGATAACTAAGTTTATTCCGTTGTCAACTGCAGAAACTCATTTTTCCTCTGCTCATGGTCAGCTGGCAAACCACTGAGACTGAGAGATACAGTTGTATTTGCTTCTCAAATGCTTGAGTGAGCTGCACACGCTCTGCTCGTCATCGTAGTTACTGTTATTGCTTTAGCGGAAGCAGCACTACCCTGCAACGACTACTCCCAGCGGAAAAAATGTGGAAATGTCATGGGAGTCTTTTCACTGAGTTTGTTTGCAGACCAGTTGTTCTCAGCGTTCCATGGTTACACAGCAGCGCTGTGGCATTATTGGTTTGGCCTGTCATTTGTTTTTCTCACGCGTAGCTCAGTAGGCCCACTTTCCAGAGGCTTTCTCCTCTGAGAAGGTCTCTCCCTTTTCCCGTAGCCCTAAGCTGACTACACTGCATACAGCACTGTATGTAGGTATACAGCACTGTACACGGCGGCTCTGAGCCTAAAGGCACTGAACTAAATTTGACCCCTCTGAGAATAGCACAGGCTGTCACGAGGGCTTTGGCAGTTGGGAGAGAAAGCATGTGGTGAGAAAAACGAACGGCGCCGCTTGAACTATCAAAGTCTTACGGCACAGGAGCGACGGTCACGTTGCAGTGGACCTCAAAGGCAAGAAGTGCTCCAGGATAAACTCTTTAAAATGGTTTACAAACAGGCGTTCGGAGTAGACATAACACATGCATACAGCCATAACACAGGTGGCAAACACAGCTACTTAAAGCTCGGCCACCGCTGCTGATTACAGACTGGTTTTGACTCCCTTATCCAGGCACGGATTATGACCCGGGCCGAACGGGTCGGGGGTCCACGGGCCTCGGAGCTTAAGAGCAGGGCTGCTGTGATTCCATTGGCATCAATATTTGAAGACATTAACTGACTGATCTCTTTTTTTGTGAAATTTTCTTTTTTTCTAGAACAATTCAGTTCAAATAACAAATGCTTCATATATGTACCACATTTCTTTGTGTAGGGAATGCCATTCGATTAGTCAACTAATCAGGAGCCAATATATTAATTGAGTCGTTAGGGGTGGCCCCATTTAAGAGGCCTTGAGGTGTTTTTTTTTTTCACAAGAGTGGAAACAGATTAGACTAGAGAGGCGGTGTAAAACGTAAACACCCCATTTTTTAAAATGACATGACAGGAACTGTTTAGTTTGGAACAGGAGCTCTGAAGCCAACATTGGAACACAACAGCCACCCAAATAGCCCATATGACCAAAACGTCTCTTAACCTGCTCAAAACATGTCCAGGTCTTTGTTAAGGCAGAGTAGACTTTACGAATTTACCTTTTTGATTCCTAAAATGCTTCTAGAAAAATAAAAGATGCGTTTCTTGAACACCACTACAAAACTACGCCAGTACCACTACGGCAGTCGCTTTCAGCTCCACTCATTGATTGGCTCTATTCAACTCTACAGCTTTAAAAGATCAGAGTCCAACTTTGTTATGTGAGAGGTTTCTGAAAGTTTCCAGAGACCAAAGGCATGGAAAGTATGGGCGTACTTCAAATTATCACAAAACAGAAAGGTGCTTTGTCAAAGTTTCGATGGGATATCTAATTGTCTTATCTAATTATTTTATTTCTTCCAATATTTTAAGCACAGTTCTTTGTGTAGATAATGCCCTAATTAGATTGTTTGGAGGAAAAGTAATCATTTAGCTTAATTAAGAAATTTAGAGACCCTTATTAGTCATTTAACCCGTCCATGTACTTAAACACCACATACACTCTTGTGAACACACACACTAGGGGGCAGTGAGCAGTGGGCAGCCCAATCCACGGTGCAGTTGGGGGGTTAGGTGTCTTGCTCAGGGGCACTTCAGTCACGTACTGTCGGCTCAGGGGATCAAACCAGCGACCTTCCGGTTGCAAGGCTGCTTCCCTAAGCTCCAGGCCACGTACTTATCGGTAAAACAGTCAATAGATTAATAGAACGAAAAATAGTCGTTAGTGGCAGCCCTACTCAAGAGGAGTGCAGTTACTCCTCACAAGAGTGGAAAAAGACAAAGGGCGTCATAATTTTTTAAAGGAAAAATCTAACTTTTCCAAGATGTAGTCAATCAGCCAAGACATGATTGGAGTTATTTAGTTGGAACAGGAGGCCAATGTTGCTAAGAAACACTGACCCAGATAGCCTAAATCACCAAAACGTCCCTTTACCTGCTCAAACCACATCCAGGTCTTCGTTAAGGTGACATGCACTCAGTATGACTTACTGTAAACTATGAACCTGAAAATATGGAGCTGAACTCTGAGGCCGGAATATGGAGGAATCTGATCCAAGATCAGTCCTCTAACGTACGACTGCTTTGTGAATACCAGCCCTGCTGTTTTTGAACACAAGATAATTAATGGCCCAATAAATGCCCTCCTGAACCCCCTCCCGCCCACTTTGCTCTGATAGGATGCACCCAGATGCCTACTGTTTCGAATGTTTGTTTGTTTTTTGATACCGAGCTGAAACCATCACACCCTTTATGCGTACAAATGATCCCTGTTGTTTGGCTGGGGCTGTCGCTTTTTTCTGAATGTTGGATTTGTTCAAACGTTACTGTTAAACTGCTGACGGCTGTGAATAACACAGGCCCGTGGGCCTCTGAGCTGAGTTAATCCCTGCTTGCCCATATCACGGTCGGGGACTGGGTAAGCAGTTTCAGATGCCACACACGGCCACCTTGCCCGTAAGGTCAGTGCCGAGAGTCTCGGGAGTGTTGCTTGGGACCCGCCTGAGTGGAAAAATGATGACCGAGGGACTTCGTAGTTTGCACTTGTTACCAGGAAAACCGCAAATCAGCAGTGGACTGGCACTGAAGGGTGCAGAGTCCTTGGATAAACCTCAAAGCGGCATTCAGCAAAAACCTGTGGCTACTGATCTGACAAGAGCGCCATGCGAGACACAAGGGACGCTCGTTACAACCCAGCAGCTCAGGAAAAATCCTGCTGGGACAAAAGGCCAGTCTGAGGTCAAGTGACATGATGAAATTAGACCTGCTGGCAGCAGGACGTCAGTCTGATTTCCAATCTGCGTAATAGCCGTGGTGCTGGTTTAAGCATAATGAAGGCCTGACACAATCCAAAAGAGCTACTTTGATCTCGTTCTATGATAGTTAAAAGAAAAGGTTGGCAAAGGATTTTCCCAAATGTGTCATCAGCCAAGACTCGTTTGGTGTCTGCCACGAGCTACGAGGCTAAAGCAGCCAACAAGCAGCAGAAGCTTGTCCCCCGATAGTTTACACTGTGACAACTGAATCGCCACACGCTCACCTCGGACAGTGTGGGGACGTTCCATAATCTCTAGTAGACTTGATGATGTGGCTTCTGACACTGTATGATGCCCTGTTGTCTCTAAAAATCAGGGATTCAAGCTTCCATTATTTGTTAGCAGCATACACTCACCGGCCACTTTATTAGGTACATCTTGCTAGTAAAAGGCTGGACCCCCTTTTGCCTTCAGAACTGCCTTAATTCTTCGTGGCAGACTTTCAACAAGGTGTTGGAAACGTTCCTCATAGATTCTGGTTGGTTATTTGAGTTCCTGTTGCCTTTCTATCATCTGGAACCAGTCTGCCCGTTCTCCTCTGACCTCTCACATCAACAAGGCATTCTCGTCCACACAACTGACCGCTCGCTGGATGTTTCCTCTTTTTCGGACCGTTCTCTGTAAACCCTAGAGATGGTTGTGCGTGAAAATCCCAGCAGATCAGCAGTTTCTGAAATACTCAGACCAGCCTGTCTGGCACCAACAACCACGCCACGTTCAAAGCCCCTTAAATCCCCTTTCTTCCCCGTTCTGATGCTCGGTCTGCACTTCAGCAAGTGGTCTTGACCACCTCTACATGCCTAAATGCAGTGAGTTGCAGCCGTGTGATTGGCTGATTAGATATTTGTGTTAACAAGCAACTGAATCGTGGCCGGTGAGTGTACATTGCAGAACTAAAGCACTGAGCCAAATGTGCCTGGATATTTTGAAATTCTGTGCAATTAAAAAAAGTCTAACTAGGCCGAAGTTCATAATTAACCAATAGAACAGCTCCATTTCTTTACTGAAGAACCCGCTGAGGGTGAAGCTGAGAAGTCTGAACTCCCAAACCACCTGCGAATGGCCTGTTTCCCCTCATATATATTCAAATGTGTGACTAGTGTGTCTGTAAATACACAAGAGATTTCCCATAAGGCACTTTCCAACGCTGGGAACGTGACGCTACATAAATCGAGGAGAACGTTTGTGACAGTGCATGTTTTAACGAGGACCGTTTGTCTTTATTCCACCATAATTCAACCCACGACTCCGGCTGTACCTGTGTACAGGCCCAGCGCAGTAACTGTTGTACTTGGTGGAAAACAAAGTAAACACCACAGCAAAATCGGATTTTAGCCGAACTTCAGTGCCGAAAGCCGTCGCTTTGCGCGAGCCTCCCTGTGCCGTGACCTTCCCTTGAACAATAAGAGGCTTATTTGGGACGCTGCAGTTTGTAACTGACACTGTTGGATCAAACATCACGGCAGACGACGAGCGAAGCCCGGGCTGAGGTGCTGCTAGAGGCTTCCTCCTTTTTCCGCCGAGCTTAGTGTCTCGTTTCTCTTTGATGCGTAAAGGACATGAGCACCTGGGCCTGATGTCTCCGCGAGGGTGGCACGCGGATTAATCCTGTTGGGACAGATTCTGTGAGAAAGGCTGCCGGGTGCTGACAGGCAGTCTTGAGAATGCTATTATTGATCGACCTGCACCGGAAAAAAACAGGATACAATGAAAATCTTGTCGCTGTCGTAAGCAAACCTGACATCTCTGAAACGGTACTGAAGGAAATTCATTATACCAGTTTTCAAATGTGTGTCTGTCTGCCACAGAGCACCTTATAAGGGTTCTTTGGTAAAGAAAATGGTTCTACGCAGAACCTCGAGCACTCCAAGAACCCTTTGCATGATTAAAGTGATTTAGTCCCATTGGTTAGGCCTTCAGGGGCTGAACTGAAGTGACAGAAGAATCAATCACATTTTTGATTTACAATGAGTGGAAGCAACGTAGTGAGGAAAAATGTCACTCTAGTTCCTCTGGAAGTTCTAGATATGTCACTGACTGTGAATGTGAGTCGTGGTCTAAGAAGGTTAGTTGGTAGGAATGGAAGCGGCGGCAGCACTGCAAGCGTCACTGTTGAACTCAAACGCGGTAAAATATTTGTTAATGTCTATTACAAGCTTCAAATATTAAAAAAATAGGGGCAGTCGTGGGCTGGAGGTCAGTGACCCAGCCTTGTGACCGGAAGGTCGCCGGTTCGATCCCCTGAGCGGACAGTACATGACTGAGGTGTCCTTGAGCAAGACACCTAACCCCCAACTGCTCCCTGGGCGCTGTGGATAGGGCTGCCCACCGCTCCGGGCAAGTGTGCTCACTGCCCCCTAGTGTGTGTGTGTGTGTGTGTGTGTGTGTGTGTGTGTTCACTAGTGTGTATGTGGTGTTTCACTGCAGGGATGGGTGATTTCCCCATTGTCCCCCCATAACTTTTATATATTGTATATCTTTTTCCAGATGCCTACAATGGTCAAAAAAAAGGTCACCATTAGCTTAACGCTAATGTACTACTAGAATCAAATATGGGGCGCTAGCAAATATTAGCAGGAGCAAGGTCTAGGTCTAATGGTTGTAGTTTGTCACTGGTTTCTACTGACCTTGTTGATATTGATGAACGTTTCGATTGTTTAACCACATTCAAGCATTTTAATGTTGATGAAACTTGTTAATGTTACAGTCTGGGGCCAGCATGTCACATATGCTCTGGCACATTCTCATGAATTATGAACTGAAAAGGTACTTAATGCACAGAAGAGCCTGGATCCTCGTGCTAGAAAAGCTTTAAAGATGCTCCTGTGTGAAAGGAAGACAGTGAAGGAGACGTGGTGTCTGCAGTGGTCTGTGTATGAATGTATGAGTGGATGGCACTCATTCGCTATAAATAAACCAGGCCAAGCCAGCCAAACAGTCCAATAAAGCCAGGCGTATTGTATCTGCACAGTGGACGCTGTTTGAAAAGGACAGGATGACGCGCAGGACGGCGGTCAATAATGGCAAAGGTCGCTGACTCATCACCTGCAGGGATCGGGCAGACGTCAGAGACTGGAAGGGGCAGAGCGGGCAGGGTGTCCATTCATCAGTTTTGCCAGTTCTGTCCTGCTGAACGGCTTAGTTGCTGCAAATGGATGACCCCAGTCATAGATAGATAGATAGATAGATAGATAGATAGATAGATAGATAGATAGATGTACCAGACGCACAACACTGTACAGTAATAGTAATAAGGCTGTATAACAAGAAGTAATAAATACACCAGATCCTCTCTACAGGCAGATATACTAATAGGATCAATCTGACCAAATAGAAGCTTAAAAGACCTGTTGATCTTGTTTATTGTGTACACCCATGTAATAGATAGCTGTAAGAAATTGCACCGCTTTTAAAGGAAAAAATCTTTCCTTAGGGTCAAATTAGATAAATCAGATCAATCGTGATTAACGGCACAAACAAATGTGATTAATCATGATTAACTGCACAAACGAATGCAATTAATCATCATTAACTACACAAACGAATGCGATTAATCATGATTAACTACACAAACGAATGCGATTAATCATGATTAACTACACAAATGAATTGCAATTAATTATGATTGACTGCACAAACAAATGCAATTAATCATGATTAACTGCACAAATGAATGCAATTAATCATCAATCAATCAATCAACCTTTATTTTGACTCGGAAGTACATTGAGGGCAACCCTCATTTTCAATGTAGCCGAGCATTTACAAAAACAGGGATTGACATGACAAAGAAAATGATAACTACATTTAATCTTTTTAAATTAAAAGAAAATTTAAAAATCATGATTAACTACACAAACAAATGCGATTAATCATGATTAACTACACAAATAAATGCAATTAATCATGATTAACTACACAAATAAATGCAATTAATCATGAATAACTACATAAAGAAATGTGATTAATCATGACTGACTGCACAAATGCGATTAATCACAGTTATTTCATTTTTGTTGTCTGACAGCCTTAAGTAAACATTTTCTCTTGTCTATTAGTGCGTGATGAAGTGACTTATCAGTGACAGTTTTAATGACAACATTTAACAAATTAATTAATTTGTTTTCCATTATAGCTCAGCGGTTATTCTTTCAAACGCTTGTTATTTTCCAAAACTTTTGATGGGTATATAACATTTCGGAATTAAACTCTTGCACTTGACCAACTTTGAGGGTCCAAACAGAAATATAGGTTTTTATACTGGAAATGTAACTCATATTATTCCATTTTAACTTCAGTAAATAAACCACAACATACCAAATAACCAAATTATAGCAACAATTGAGTATCTTCCTCCTTCGTCTTGCTGTATTGCTTTTACTGGAGGTTTGTTTGGATTGTTACTTCGTCCAGTCACATGTTTTGCATGGAGTTGTGTTCCAAAGAACCGTAAACAAATTGAATCAAGGCCTCAGAGACTGACACTGCTGGAGAGGAACTTCAGAATTACATCATAGTTTTTGTTCTGCTCCCTGAACATGTGATTTGGTGCAACACGAGGAGAAAAACTTCTCCTTGTCTGGATCAAACACCTATTGGCTCACAGTGAGCAGAGGGAGTGGGGGGAGCGTGAGAATTCCCAGCACACACCCTCACGCTCCTGGGGTTTGGAGATCAGATGAAACGCAGCCACACAGGCTGTGGGAACCGGAACGTTCCTCTGCGGCCTGTTGTGTCTTGAGGGATTAACACGTCCTCAGAGGGAGCATACTTCCTGAAGCCGAGTCAACACAGTCCGAGGAATCACCCTCCCATCTGAGTCTGTCACTGAAATGGTTAACCTCAAGTGAAAGCACATTTTCTTGGTGAATCCAGTGCAGCGATGAACACTGGGCCCTGTCACGGTTTCCATGCAACAGTCTTAGCAACAAAGATCAATGCAGCCGACCTCAGAACCTGGCAACAAGTGGCTGATGTCCACAGAAGGGCGAGGCCTGTCCATATAGAAGCCCTTTTAGTGAAAATGTTGAGTGGTCTCATGGCACCAGCAGGAACAGCATCATATGAAGAAGTGACACATGCCTGTGAGAGCAGCTCTGAAGGCTGAAACAAGGGCGACTGAGTACGGTTTTGTAGGATAACCTCACCGTCTGGAGAGCGGATAAGTTTTCCATGGTGCAGCTAACACTGCCAAGAGACTCGGCTACAATGAGGGAAGAATGCAGCACAAGGCCAAACGTCTGGTTACTGTGTGATATGGCTGGTAGGAAAAGCCACTTTGTTTTGAGAGCAGTTTAGGTGGTAAAAAAGCCCCAAAATGCAGGAATTACGTCACTAACCAAAAGGAATTGGTTAAATAGAGGGAAAAAAACATTTACATTCAGTTATCTTTGATGTTACACCAGGACATCTCTTGCTTAACTCTTTGCTGCATTTATTATGACATGCACATGAAAATAAAAATGCTTTTTTTTTTTTTAATGAAACTTCTTATTTGAAATGGCTTTGTTAATAGAAATATATTTCAAAGTATACTTTCGCACTTTGGTGCCATATGGCAACAGCATGCGACAGTGGAACTGCAATCAAATACAATCACACCACTATGAGACATATTTATCATCATGGTTTAAAAAAATGTGCATTACAGCCAAAATATGTACACATATTTAAGGATATATTGATAAACCCATCAGTTACACTTTATAAAATTATTAAATGATGTGAACCGAAAGTGTCCAGTATGCCCAATGGAAGTGTATGTGCTGATATTATATAGATTGCAGAGTGCAGGTCCACTGACGCATAATGTTGCCATATGGCAACAATTATATTTTATAGGTTTTATGCAAATAATAAGATATAATTGTTGCCAACAATGGAAATACAATCTACAATGTAGACAACAGCAGCATGCAGTGCGCCCAATGTTAGTGTAGTAGTTTAAAATCTAAACTGGCTTTGTTTATAAAATTTTAACCTCAGAAAGATTCTTTTTCTTTTCTCCCTGAAGTTGTTGTGTATGAATATTGAATTCTACGCGTTCTTTTGGAGGGCATCAGAAGCTACAGCTCACCATGTGATGCGTGCACGAAAAGAAGAAGAATGGAAAGCAACAGGAAGGCATGTGATGGGACGAAAGTTTACTTTATTACTCAGAAAGCCTCCAGAAAATGAAAAACAAGACTTTTATTCTGTCCTCAAGCAAAACATTTAAAAAAGTCATTGTTACCATATGACATCGTCATGCAGCAAAGGGTTAAAGCCATGGATTCCACAGGTGTAAACACATTAGCAGCAGCCTAATGACCTTAATAACAGAAACTCGAAACGTCAGTTTGTAAATTTGGTAGATGAAGCGCATTTCAATTACATAATAAGTTAAGTGATCCTCATTAGTCCCACAACGGGGGAAATAACCTCCACATTTAACCCATCAATGAAGTGAAACACCACATAGACACTAGTGAGCACACTCGCCCAGAGCAGTGGGCAGCCCTATCCACGGCGCCCAGGGGTTGGGTGACTTGCTCAAGGACAACTCAGTCATGTATTGTCAGCACTGGGGATCGAACCAGTGACCTTCTGGTCACAGGGCCAGTTCCCTAACCTCCAACCCATGACTGCCCCCTAATCTTGGTTATAACTGAAGTACCGGAATCTCTTGGAGGACGCAGTTAATCTAGTTCCCTATAGTACGCCTTCCTACCAATGCTGCTGGAGTTGGAGTGATAGATGAAGATCTAGACAAGGCCGAGCAAAAAAGATTTTTTAACTGTTAACTGTTCAGCAAGCAGCATGATGGTAGATCTCAAAAGACATGACATTAACTTTGGAAAACAAGTTACATAATGGAGAGTCAACACACAGTTCAGGTTACACTTTAACAGCTAAACCCTTCACTCCCAGCAGCTAAAGGGGTCTCACTACGGCTGATCACCCTTCATCTGAGGGATTTCGAGTGCTTGATGTGAGTAAAACCATACAATGCAAACTGCTGAAAGATAATGAAACCATCCAAGTTTAAATAATAACACTCCTCCAAACCCCCCCCCCTCCACCAGGGCTGGGTCTCTCCTTTCATGATGTAGGCTTTTTCAAGAAACCCTGTAATGAATCCTTGACAGTTTTGGCAACAGAGTGGCTCTCACTAAGTCATGGGCTCACAATAGAACACGGTTTCAGGTTCTGAACTTCTCAAAGTCTAAATGAAACAAACCACAGATGGTGGCGAAGGGAGAAAGAGATTCGGGCTCTCGGATGACCATTTAAATAAAGGAGAACAATGATCTACTTGAGAACTTCGCTGGAATTTCTTTGAAGTTCAAGAGCCCTGCAGTGTGGGTGTACACGGGATTGTAGTCACTGTCAAATGGGTTAATTAATCCGTGGGTCATGAAGGCCCATGAACTTTCAGCCTGGCTTTGACATCGCTTTGGAAAAGTTCAAACACTCAGAAGCTCCACTGCAGCTATGCAATGCGTCTCTGTGAGTAATGTGTCACAAATGTCACCTACGCCACAAGAACGCTGGGCATGAGGAAAAACCAGACAAACTCTAAATTTAAATCCTTTTTTTTGCCCAGAATAGCTTGTTCCACATAACTTTGCACTTCCTTGCGCATTCCAGCTGAGGAGAAGGAAATACCATTGCTGAAGACAACAACATTCAGCTTTATGTAGTCTGATCAAAATGATTAACCGATTAACCAACAAATAAACATCTACTTGACTCATACTATTGAAAAGGTTCATTTAACGTGAATTCCCTCCCAGGAAACAGCAGTTTCTATTTGAATAAGTAGGCTTATCTTTTTCTTTATTTTTCATCTCATATTGTACGCATGAGTGCGCAATGATACACATTTGGTTCTGCCAGACAGGCCTACTAAAAATAAAGCATGCAACTGGGCATAGCACTGTCCTGGACCAATTTTCGAGAGGATGAGAACCACCGTGATGTTCCATAGTGAGGTTTTTGACCATGTAATATGTCTTTATGTATTGACATCACACGGACAGGCTCAAAAAGAAGGTCGATGTTTAGGTCTATAATCCATAATCAACATACTGATGACACACTATAAAGCCTAAAGTACTGGGACACCCTTCCTAATTACTTCCGATGGTGTAAAAGCATGCTCCCACTGGGCTCTGAAGCATTAGAGATGCACTCTGTGAAGTGATGAATCACATTTCACTATCTGTCAGTCTGATGGTCGAGTCTGAGTTTGGTGAATGCCAGGAGAACGTTACCTGCCTGACTGCACTGTGCCAGCTGTAAAGTTTGGTGGAGGAGGGAGGATGATATGGGGTTGGTCTAGAACCCTTAGTTCCTGTGAAGGGAAATGTTAATGCTCCAGCACAAGGACATTTCTATGCTTCCAACTCTGTGGAAACAGTTTGGGGAAGAACCTTTTCTGTTCCAGCACGACTGAGCCCCAGTGCATAAAACGGCTCCATAAAGGCCTGGCTGGGTGAGTTTGGTGTGGAAGCACTTGAGTGGCCCTCACAGAGCCCTGACCTCAACCCTATCCAACACCTCTGGGGAGATTATGCGCCAGGCGCTCTCGTCCAACCACACTGTCTGACCTCACAAATGCTCTTCTGGATGAATGGGCACAAATTCCCACAGACTCTCTGCAAAATCTTGCAGAAGCTTCTCAGAAGAGTGGAAGCTGTTAGAGCTGCAAAAGGGGGACCAGCTCCATATTAATGCCTATGGATTTAGAATGGGATTCATGAAAGCTCCTGTAGATGCCCTGCTACTTTTTCACTGACATCGTAGGAAGACGTCCTTCACCAAGTATTGATTGAGTTCTCTTTGAATTCTGTTTCAATGATCAGATTCATCCTCTCGTCTGAAGTACAACCCAAGTTACAAAATGTTCTTCTGCATGTTGTGTGCAATTACCCATTTCCACATTCCCAGATTTTCAGAGGGTCCTACGTCATGGGCATTCCTCCAGAACTACCATATGGAAACTTCCTAACACAAAGCACATGTTCAAGACATTTCTCATCTGGTCTCCAGCGCAATTGTGCAGAAATAAAACAGAACAGGACCACGAGAACATCCGCAAATTGAACATCTCAGGCAAAGTTAAAATAAATCCCTGTGCAAACACTCGCCCATCCTCTTCATTTCCTCAGACAATGGATGGATCAGTTTCATTGCTCTTCCTTTATAAGTCTCTCCGAGGCTGAGCCCCTTCCTTTTCCTGCCATAAGGAGCCCCCCCCCCCGCCTACACCGCCTTCCCTGTCTGCGGCAGACGAGGAAAGCAGGGAAAAGTTCAGTCCCACCACCACCCAGCTGATTCCCATCCAGAACACTGGGAGGAAGAATGAGAGGAATGCACTGGTGCATAGAGACAAACAATCCCACTTTGTTTCCTCCCAACACTGATACTGGAGGCATGTATGTGCTCTGAAAGAGCCTGAAACCTCTGACCGGCCTCAAAGAGAGCATGCCTCCCTGACCGCTCACCATCATTAAGCAATAAAACTGCTATGCCCTTGTTAAAGATCAACAAAGGAGTCCAAGCATCTAAGCGTCAGCTTTATTGACAGGGATTAAGGCAAGTCTTGGATTAAACTACAATGTAGATAGTGTTTCACCATTAAAAATCCACTTAGATTAGTCTTAGGTTTATTCCGGGTCTGGAAAAAACTATTTTCTACAACTTTTGTGCTGCAGTGTGACACATGTGGGTCCACTTTTCTACTGCTGAGTCTCAACAATGTACCTTACAGACTGGTTCTTGTAATACTTTATCATATTTAATGAATAATATGTCTTAAGACTGATTTATAGAATGGTAAAGCCGCAGGTTAAAGAGCGAAAGGAGATATTTAGGGAACATTTCTGAAGAGATTATATACAAAATAATCCACTTACGTTCAGTCATAAGACAAATGAGTGAACAAATCAGGAGTTTCCAAAACTTAAAAAACTGATTTAAAAGCTACAGAGAATATGGCACTCCTAACAACCACCTGGAAGGCCTGGTTGACCCCAAAACTGCCCCCAACAGATAAACAGCACTGAAAGCTTTCATCTCTGAGAGAGAGGAGAAGATCAAGCTGCTTCAGATCTGAAAACATCCACAGGTGTTTCTGTCCATCCTTCCACTGTGAGAAGACCACTCAGCACTGTGGGTCTGAAGGACGTGTAGCTGATCAAGAAGAACCTCACTGAGAAAAGGAGACGGACACATCAAACAAAGAAGCTGGACGATGGACTGACCACAACACCAGACCTCAACACCACTGAATGGGTTTGATCACTTCAGAAAATCATCAACCAGCTTCTAAGACTGAGTTTGGAGGCATGTCTGCAGATTCTTTGAGAGACTGAAAGTCTCAAGAAAAAGGCTGGAAACACTAAATAATGAAAAAATTTCTGTGTAATTCTTCTGGTAAATATATTTTTCTGCTTTTTTTCTTGACTCTCAAAAACAAATAACTTGTACTTGATGTTTGTTTTGACTGGAAATGAAATAAATGTATTTTGTTTGTGTCTGAATAAATGGTTATATACAATGGTCAGCTCAAGCACTGAGACCCAGGATTCAATCCCAGTTGTGGCACCCATGTAAATGGGTCCCAGAAAGCGCCACTGGCCGTGCTCTTGCTGGGTGGGAAAGATGGTTATCCTGCTCTCCCTCAACAATGTAAGTGAGATAGGAATCGACTGGAATGTTTTGCTTGGGCATGTGGACCAGCAGCTTTCAGTTCTAATCCTGGGATTCCCATGCACTGCAGGTTGTTGTGTTCCTGCTCTTTCACACCCAGTACAGCTCACAAAGTGGTTGATAATCAGCCGATAGTTGAATCAGGTGAGTCAGGACTTGATATCAGATACTGTGCAAGGTCTGGGACTGAAACTGAGATCCACTCTTGTTGCTAGTTTGTCAGATAGTATTTTACTTCAAGCTTGCTCAAATGTTTGCAGTGGTCTGTACACTGACTTACAAATCCACAGAGCACACCAACTCAAAGCCCTGAAGGTCTAACTCAAAAACAAGGGGTAGAGTTAAAAATGAGAAATGAGATTGGGCCTAAATTCCAGGACCACACCTTCAACATATGGCTGTAGTACAAGACGTAGAGTAGTAGGACTGAGAAAGGGATGAGGAGCAGTGAGCAGATGTGGAAGGGTATTAGCCCAAACAAGGTCTTGGAGACCCAACACAGAGGAACACCAGGATTCAATATTCAGATCCCACCTTACCTGTATGTTAGATTAGGTTTGAAGCTAAATTCTGCAGGGTGGTAGATCTCCAGGATTGGGCACCCCTGGCTTAGTGGTAGTACCAATGCCCTCCAGGTCTTGCCCAGGACGCCTGATGCTCCAGTCACTTACCTCTGTAACATGCTTACATTGTAAGCTGCTCTGAATGAGAGTGTCTGCTAAATGCACAATTGGCAATGTGGTGGGATGTGAAAACCCTGTCGCAGGATACGGAAGGTAGAGATGAAAATATATAGTTGTGGACGGCGGAGGAGCTTCAGGCATGGTCTTCCTCTCAAACTTCGGTCATTTCAAACTGTGGGGTCACAAAACCTTTACAAAAATGAAACTCAGCAATGGAGGAGAACAACTCAAGCCATGTCTACAAGAAAGTAACACAAAACAGGCACTGATAAGTTGCAGCTGCGTTGTTGTTTGTTGACATTTACAAACCGTAAAAGTAGATTCATTTTATCTTTAACAAGTTTCTGTCTACCTAAAAAGCTTGGCTTTCCCTGTGAGTCTCAAAAATCTTGAAGAGCTGGCAGCCTGACAGGCAATTTAATTGACAGAACATCCGTTGCTGGTTGCTAGTGTGGCTGAAGGAGCTTGCTTTATTAGCAGCTAAGCACTGACGTTGATGTGGCTGACAGTGTAGGCAGCCACTCCCAGGGCCCCCATTTGTCTGATGTGGTCCGGCTCTTGTTGTGTCCACACTCCACGGTCAGATGTTCGTTAAAAGGGGAGTTTGCAGTTTGATGAAGGTCCCCCTCCCAAAACCACCTCCATCCCTCTCTCTCCGTTAACATCTCTTCCAGATCAAAGAGCGCTAATCGCTGCTACTGCTGCGGTGCGCCTTATTATCGGCCGTTCTTTCCTGCCCCGAGATCCTTTGTAATGGAAGAACGTGTGCGCAATGCACTATTGGGTCCCCATTAATTTAAGGTTGGCCAAGGACAAAAATGGGACCGGAATTGCAAACTAGGAAAGTTTTTTGATCACGTTCACAACTGAAAGTTGGTAGTAGTTAATCACACGAGGCCATTTTACTCCCTGGACCTAACAATGTCAAATAAAACTGTTCCTTCACAGTGTGTGTGTGTATGTGTGTGTGTGTGTGTGTGTGTGTGTGTGTGTGTGTGTGTGTGTGTGTGTGTTTAAACGGTCATTACATGCTGCCTGAGGAATACAGCATAAAACACTTTAAAAACTTACATTTATGTCCGATTAACCCATAAAAACAGGTCTAGACATTGTTTTTTTGAGGCGCCTAGTAAAATAAAGGTTTGACAAAGGCCTGAAAGTGGTCATTTGATCCTTTTCCCCCATTGCAGTAAGGCGGAGACTCATTTAGCAAACCTGATTTGATTCGGCTGAGAATTGGCAAGGCCTTCGTTAGCTTAACTGGAGGTGTTGCTCATGGAAAACACAAAACTGCAGGGTTCCCTGGACTAGAACCGAGGGCCTTCGCTTTCAAAAGATAAGAGTTTGAAGGGCTTACAGATCTAGTCAATCAGATCTAGTCAATCTAGCTTCTTTTGCTTTTGATTGGGGCCAAAGTTGCTATCAAACACTAGAAGTCAGTAGTCACCCAAATCTTTTCTGTAAATACAGCCCCCAAAACTTCTCTAAACCCACTGAAACTGGAACCAGATCCTTATTAATGTTGCACAGACCTGGTGATGTGGTTTAGGACACAGTATGACTTATTATGAGCTATAAAAACTTCGCTGTGTAGTTGAACACATGCATACTGTGCTCTAAACCAAGTCAACAAAACTGCACTATCTTAATGAAGAGCTGGGTGTTGTTTACAGAAAAAAGACCGAGTACTGACATTTACTGCAGCAACATTAGCTTTGTAGCTCCAGCACTAAACTAAGGAAGCAAATTTTGGACACCAAAGTGGAAAACAGCCACAATTCCCTCATGTAATTGTATTCCGAACTTACCTTTTATTAATCCACTTCCCACTCAGCCTAAATGAAAGGCTTAAAAACCCACATTTCACTAGAGACAAGACACTCCTGAGGGAATCTTAACGAGGGGGGTTTAAGGGAATGTTGACTCACAACCACGAAAGGCAGCAAGAGGGAAATGCAAGCTTTTATCTCTCCGGCATCCCACAGACAGGCTGTGCCAACACTTCAAAACAAATCCAGCGTCTTCAAAGGTGATGACTGAGGAAGCGGCGGCAAGCACCGAGACCCGGAGAAGACAAGATGCCACCAAAATAAGGTTACCGGCTTAAAGAAGCCAGTATTCCAGAACTCATGATGCCATTTTCTGGGAGACTGCTTAGTGGCAGGTCTTGTGCATTACACCAGAAAAAACACACAAAAAAAAACCCATTGTGTATGTTGCACTGTCACAAACCTCACATAAAGAACTTCTACAAAAACATACTGAATATAACATACCATTAAAACTGGCTCAGGACAGATGGCTTCTCTGGAATCCTGGATTCTTGCCGGATATCAAATTTAAATTGGTGAACGTGCCGTGGCACTCTGGATCCATCCGTGCTAACGAACAGGCTTCACCTGGGTCATGTCATGATTATGTGACATTATTAGAGGAGCAACAACCAGAATGTTACATTACCAGTGAAAAGCTTCTCTCTCATTATAAGAGATCATGTAGACATACCTTGTCGTGCTGCTAGACTGTGCAGCCAATGTCTTTTCAGGCAATCCCTGGCACGTGGGTATGCTTTCCAGGCCACCAGGCGGCTGACAGGAAGCTAATGCCGCCCTAGGCCACCACAGCTCACGTGTCACCCACTGACAACAGTGCATTATTGATTCCACACTGGCTGCCTGTGCTAACACAGGGAATGAGCACTAGGTCCTGTGCCAGGAAAGATGGTTAGTGGCAGTCGTTTCCGGTTTGCAGGAGTCTTTCGGTGTAATGTTTGAGCTTCTGGGTGATCTTCTAATACTGTCTAAACAGCCCAAATCATGGCAAACCAAATTTTCCATGCTTTCTTGCGATAAAAGAGTTTGATGTTGAATGTAAACTTTGCTAAACTTTCAAAAAAGTTTCAATCCCCAGTTCATATGTGGGAAGCAAGCTGCAAAAACAGCCTGAATTGAATTGGTTTTGCAGTGTCAACACATTTAAACATATCCATGCATTCAGCCTACAGCAGTTTAGCTTCGCCCATTCATGTTGAGGTTATAAGGAGTGTTTCAGCTCGGACAGCTTTCTGAATGAGGCACAATGCAGAGCAGCAAATCTAAAATCTTTGTCCATATCAACAGCATTTTGGAAAGTCTCTCTTTCCGCTCAAGAATGCACAATCGATTCGCAGAATCAGGTGTGATCCTTCATCATATTGATGTCATAGGCCTGAAGAACAGCGTGCGCATTGCACAACACATAAAGCATGAAGGTGAAGTGGAGATTTTCTAAGAAAGCGACGGTGAACACAGTAGGCTTTGACTTGCAGTCCACTGGACCACCATCATTCGATATTTCACCCGCAGTTTCTGCCAGAAAATAAAAGCTACTACTTGCTGCCACGGGGTTGTTTACCATGGCTACATCACCGTCTCTGAAACATCCACACAATAAATCAGGCAGAAAACACTTATTTTCCTAGCTTTTAACTCCGTTTACATTATGGAGTTAGGATTTTCACCAAAAAAACTGATGCTGGTCTATGATCATCAAGCCACATGTCTTTAGAATCACTGTATCTAACGGAGCGCAGTACACTCTGATGCCTCTGCAGTATGATTTAAAGCTGAACTCAGTTATAAACATGTGATCACCCTGTGCTTTCTGAATGCTGAATAGCCAAAACATCAACAACCATGCACAGGTTTTCAAAACGTGACCAAAAACATCGTTTCCAGGGGTCGATCAGTGAAATAAGAGGGACATGTTCATAAATATCGATGGCACAGTAACAAAAAAGCCTGCTGAGATAAAGAGAGGTTGTAAAATGGTCAAGCAGAAATGAATTATTACTGTTTCTGCTAAATAAAACCACACAAATGTCATTTTGGCTCTTAACATAAGAGCAATAAAGCGAAGACCAGCGCAGCGCACTGACCCTACAGAGCTCCACAACTAACAATACAACAGCGTACAATGAAGCGTGATTCACACGGCCTCTGTTCCAAATATAGAAACTGCACTCTCCAGCAGGGCCAACATGACCTTTGCCTCACTGAAGGCAAGCCTGGGTGGGCTGGATCCTGTTGGCTTGCTTCCAGTGGCTTCCTCACCATCGATGATTATCTCGGCGTCATATTTCATGTGCTGCCTTTCGAAGGCAGCCGATATTCACCTGCTTCGCCAGGTGTCAAGCTGGAGCTCACTTTGACGAGGAAGCCTCCTCACTGCTTTAACAAGAGGCAGATCAGCATGCGCGCCTGGGGACTGCGCTGAGCTGAGCTGGGTTATATTTAGAGGCTGGCTCACATTGCCCTGAATATTTCAGGGGTTTTGCGGTCACCTGACGCAGCGATGCAGTTAGAGCAGGTGATATCCAGAGAACATGAGGAAGCATGACGGCCGGCTTTCGTTTGAAGGATGGCCGTTTAGCGTTGGAGATTACTCAGCTCATGCATCTTTCACCAACATGTGTTCTGGCCAGAGGAAGAGAAGGTAAATCATGTCAGGGTGGCGTCATTCGGAACCCGATCATGCGTTAAAGGGAAAAACGTAACCACGGCTTCACATGCTAAGCATGCGTCTGCGGTCTCTAGTGAGATTTTCTGGTTTAAAGATGAAGAAATCGCCTTTCTAATAACGTATCATGAAGATGGGAGGTAGTTCTGAAAAACTGCAACTGCTTGGGGTGGATTTTTGGGGGAGGGCTGTTTAGAAAAGCTTTTGTTTATCGCTGGCTGGCTAATGCTTATAGCATATCAGCGTATAACTACCGTTACTTCTGGGAAGCCCAGTGTCTTCCTACAGCCGTGTAACTGCAGCACCTTGTCTTTAAATCATCATTACAGTGGAGAAAATGGATTACCTGAACGACAAATGGCTCATCAGATGAGGAGGAATACAAGCTAACAGCTGAAGTTAGCGAGGTAGCTACCTACCCAGTTAGCAAAATTTGCCTGGCCCACTTGTGGGCCACATCCTTGGTTTGTTCTGGCCCAATATACAGCTGGGTCCTCAGCCCACATCTGGCCCACACACTGTAAGGTGAGTAGAACTGAAGGATGTGGCCCAAATCTGGCACCAGTCTGGCCCAACTACACTTTTGCTTCACAGCATTCACACCAGAATTGTTCCACAAATCTAGACACAAGGCAAAACGGTTTGAAGCTGTCTAGGATCTGGCCCTGTTCTGGCCCACATGCCTAACATCCACCCAGCAGTCAACCAACACTCAAACAGAAAAGCCAGAATCGGCCCAAAACTGCCTGCTATCTGGGTATCGATATACCTTACCTCAGTTTAGCTCCTTTTCTTTCTCGTGTCCATTTGGTGTTGACTAAAGAAATAATTGCTAGAATTTTGTTCTGTAACTGAGGGAAAGGTTATGCTTACGCTAGGTTGTGCCTATAGATCAGAAGCTAGGATAGCAGTCAGGATTGGTTGACACCTCAGGGATTTCCAATGGGCGTATGATATATTTTCGGGGTATTGTAGTGAAAGAGCATTGACAAAGAGACTGGATATGATATAAAATCATGAATTCTGGCAAATTGATGCAGCTGAGGGATATAATTCTGCGCTACAGAGTACTGCAGTAACACGATAAGTGATATATTCAACTTAAATAACATATTAAACATATTAAACGCAACTAGAAGACAGTTTTGAAGAGTGCCAAGAGTTTACTGATGTATGCGGCAATATAATATGCATCTGAGCCAAATACACCATGTCCAAAAACTTGCATACAAAAATTCTAATACAGACCCATATGTCCATCAGAATTAACATGCTTAAAAAAACAAAACAAAACAAAAAAAAGGTCATGGCTTGACCCCTGCTATCCTGCCTCCAACCATTGTCCAGACAAAAAAAACCCTGTCTACACCCGTCATCAGCCTCTCAGGAAAGCAACACCCAGGTCATCTGCTTTATTTATTTACATTCCTAAAAGCGGCAGGGGCCTCCAGAGACAGGCCCCATAAATAAGCACTGGAAGGGTGTGGAGGGCTTGTGGGAGAAGCAGTAATCCCATACGCTAACTTTACGTTTTATTTCAACAATTACGGAGAGCCCCACCAGAAACAATGGATTACAGTGGCCTAGGATCACTGACTGGAAACCGTCGCTACTGGACAATGCTTCTGTTTCTAGCTCTTAAAACAATTACTTGGTGGACGCCTATGAGGGCACATTCTGGAGACAAGCCTTCAGTGGATATTTGGGTTTGACAACTAATTTAGCAAATGCTCTGGGACAGAGAAAATGGGAATTCTACCAAATTTTCAGAGTTTCCACATCATTCAGAGCTGTTTGGTGTGAAGCGGTTCAGACGTTTTTACAGTGGTGGTGATGGGAACCAGGCGTCGCCATGACTACAACACAGATATAGACATTTTATTTACCATCAAGACCACCAGTGAACCTACACGGATCTTCTGGGCTTATATGGAATGTTGGTGATGGAAAATAGTGGAAAATCTGAAATTTAAAATTTTTTTGCCCCTAATAACACCCTGCATGTATTCCTCTGCCATAAATAGGTTTTCTAAAAATATTTTAGGCCAGATCGTCTCAGGAACAAGGCAACGTACTCATAAATATTTCATGTAATAACTTTCTGTGCGGGAGACGTCTGGTTCCTATCTTCACCGCTGAGAACCACTCTGACTGAAGTTTGCCTAACATTTCACATCAAACAACTCTGAATGACTTTACGTCTCAGCTGTTTAATTATTCTGAAATATAGAAATAAAAATGGTAGAATTTCTCTTAAATGGGAAAAGTCATGTATATTAGCAGAGAGGGTGGTACGGACTGGGACCACTGGGCCTAGGCCCGCCAACTTTTTTCACTGGCCCACCAACATTAAACTCTCATAAATTCACGAATCTCAAACGTGCACTTTCTAAATGTGGGATATTCAAAATTCCATATATTTTACATTTTTGACATTTACCAATCAAAATTCTAGTTTCATCAATAACCACAAACATTTGCTTATCATTTGAATCTCAGAGTAGGAGCTCATCGTAGAAAACGTCGTAATCTTACTTTATTTGGATAACACACTATAGATCATCTACAGATGTTCGATTTGTTAAACGATCTGTTGAAACCCAGTTGATTCTAAACAGTGGTGAGGATGGGATTAGGATTAGGACCAGGGTTAGGGCTGGGTTTAGGTTTTGGGTGGAGGTCAAGGTTAGGATTAGGACTAGAGCAGGTTTAGAGTTAAAGGCAATGATGGTCAATTTAGTAGATATTTAGTTGAATGTAACTTGAAAGTAAATTAAGCATCTACCAAGTGGCCTGTCCAATGTATGAACACTGCTTGTTCAAAGTCCAAAACAAGCTGAACGCACCATATAAAATCACAACTGCAGCAACGAAATATGAAAACTGATGCAGATCGTCTCAACTTGACTTAGCCAAACGTTCGGTTTAAAGACCCTCTGAACAGACAGAAGTCTCGGAGAGCTGTAGACGTTTTGAATGTAGTAGTGTTGAATCAGTAGGAAAGATCTGGGAGATTACCTGTACTGATGAATGGAAACACTCGGCAGATGCAGAGGAGCTGAAGAAGGCCCCAGACTGAGGGCCCTGAGAGGGGAAAACGTGGCCTGTCTGCGCACCCAACACTAAAACAGGCCTCAAAACACGCTCAGACCGATTCCTGACCCAGGAACATCGGTTACAATGAGTCAAGACAGCTAGTAACAACACCATAGTTATTCCTTACATGAGCATTTTGAAAGGAGGCTTATACTGACGAGCACCACTCCAGTGTCTGAATCATGACATATGAAGGTCACATGCATGTCATACAGAGTTTGTCACATCTGTTGCCTCTCACAGCTCCCTCACAGAAAGTCCATACATGAAATGGTTACTATACGCTGCCTGACGTTATGGCCCAAAACGAGGACAGTTTTTAGAATCAGACTTTTATGACAAGTCAACTACCCAAATGTGGACGCTTTGTAGCGCAGCAAGTTAATTATCTAGTAGATATTTATAAGGGAGTTCAGTTGACTGCACGTTTAGCTGCGTGGCTAAAGCTGCTGCACAGCTACCGAAGCTACTCGCACCAGTTACAGACTTTTACTTTCAATACAGTCGTGCTTTCAGCACAGCTGTTCTCTTTAGCTTGTAATGACAGGAGGAGATCACTGGTTTGGGCATTTTATGGAAAGGTCCTTCACAAAGATGAGTGTCCAGAATGAGCGCTGTGTCGGTGCTGCACTGTCCTGTCTGTTGACTGTGTCTAATGTCTGTTTAATTTATCGTATTTATTGCTTCTAGTTTATTTTTTTTGCTTGCACACGACGTCTGCATGTTCGACCTTTGTACTTTTTGTTCCTCGTTGCTCCGTGATGTTCCTGGAGGAACGTAACTTCACTCCACTGTGTACTGGTACATAGACGGAATGACAATCAAAGCCTCTTGACTTGACTTGACTTGAGTGAGAATAAGAGTATGTACCTTTTTAACAAGAATCAAGACCCCCAGACTGAGAATCACTGGTTGATCTTTTATACTGAGCGCCCCCTGGTGGAGTCTGCTATTTAGATTGTGCCAGAAATGTAATGACAAACAGAAATTATCCAAATAGACTCAGAATGAAATCTCGTTACATTAACTTACACTGAAAGTTGAGATTGTTTTCTCCTTCCCCTGTAAAGTTAGATATTTTTAGAGATGTGAGATCATGATTTACGACACATTCCACCTGTCGAACCCTACAATCTTCCAGGCATTCTGCGCTCTCAGATGTGGGTTAACCCCTTTTCACTGTAGCCATACAGTGCAATGCAATGTCACAGAACTGTACATTGTTTTTCACAGCCGTCTTAACCCTCATTGCTCACTAGCAGCTCAATGCAGTAACAACACTTCACAAACAAAGTCAAACAAGTCAAATTAAAAAATCGATTTATTCTCTCTGTGGGACTAATAGTGTTGTACTGTTTTTCACATAGTCTATAACCATGCCACATCGTTCAGCTGCATATATCATAGAAAAAAAATGCTATTTTGTCAAGTGAAATGTTAAATCCAGTCAATATATCTAATATTTCTCATTTTGAGTTGGTTGTGCACTTATTATAAGATTATCTAGCTGATATCTAGACATGTTTTACTTGTTTAAAGTCATTTTATTAAGTATGTGCTGGTTCTAAGATATATGTCAATATAGTGAGATACATTTGCTTGATAAAATGACTTAAAACAAATAAAAGTATAAAAATCTGATAGTCTTATATTAAAGCTTACGACAATCTCAATAGGACAAATATTAGATTTATTGCTTATGCTGTACTTCAGATCATTTTACTTGACAAGATACCAATTTATGCAGTGAACACTGTTAAAGTTACATAACGTCCCATTCACGCTCCACTGTATACATTACATATCGCTGCTGCTGTCAGAGCAAAACCTCGTATCTCCAAAATGGTGACTTTACAGGAGAAGGAAAAAACATACTTTACTTTTAATGGAAGTCAATGGAACCAGACGTCTTTTCAAGCAGTTTTGGGCCGTTTCTTTTAGTCCGTTCATCATGAAAGTTTGGCACAATATAAAAGACAATAGGCATTTCAAATGATGCCAAAAACTGAAAAACAACAAAAATGGAGGTGTGAGGTTTAATTCAGAGAGCAGTGATGATGAAATCCAATCCACCTCTTCGGCATATGGCAGTTTAGCTCTGCCCGATGATGCTGAGGTTTAAAGGAGTGTTTAAGCGCAGACTGCTATTTGAATGAGGCACATTGCAGGGCAGCCAATCAGAACAGAGCTCCTTTACATACATCAGTCTTAAGTGCTTTGCCATTCGGTATAAAGGTCACTTGACTTGGCGTTATACTGTAGAGTGACTGCCACTTTCACCACGTGACGTGAAAGAGAAAGCAGGATTTATAGGGTGGTTTCCCTGCACACAGACTCTGTAGGCGAGAGGTGAGCTTTGTAACTGAAGCTCCTCCAGTGGAAGGCTCTGACTGGGTCAGGTGAGAATGTCCAGTGGCCTTACAAAGGCCCAGTTCTGCCCATTACTGTGACCGCAACAAAAGGACTGTGTGTGTGAATATCTTACCATCGCTCTGGCTAAATCTCCCTCTCCCTCTCTCTCTCTCTGCCTCTCAGCTCTGCAGGTGCACTATAATCAAAACTTATCAAAACAAAGGGCACACACACGCGATTAAACGGCAGAGTAACTTCCAAAGGCCAGATCTGAAACCCTAGTAAATTCTAACTGGCTTTGCTCTAAATGTCAGGGCTCCTTTAAACGGGTACATGATACACAGAAGATTAACTCTTACAAGGCGCAGTTATGGCAGGCAATACCAAAAACATTGTATTGTATCAGAGCTGAACCCATTAATAGAGCCTTATTACAGCAAATTATTAACAGCACAATTTTTTCTAACTCATTTCTAACTCATTTAGAACTAGACAAACCATCCGTAGTAGTGCAGGCTGAAGCCCAGCCGCAGTGCTCTGTACGTTGCTATTAGAAGTTCCACGGTCATGAGCCCTGCTCAATTCCAGGTTCTAAATGGCTTTCAAAGTGACGTGTTTCATGAGAACTACTGATAAATCAACGATCAGCAAACTAACAAAAGCTCGAGTTCCCCTCGAGAGCCTGCACTCTGGCAAGAATCGACGAGCTGTATGAATGAGAGCAAGTGGCTATAATTGCAGAAGAGTTGAACCACTGACGGTATGTGATATATATGATATCTAATGCCGTTGGTTGGAACACGCGGCCAGTGCTGCTTTATCAGTATTATTTTATCTTGCTGCCGTCAGCCTCTTCTGAACAAAAATGTCCTTCACGTCATGCCATTTTCATGCGGTAGAGATTCACTCAAAAGAGGCTCTGAATACTCTGCAATAACTCTCTCCAGGACGAAACAACGTGCAAAGTAATCCTCAGCATATGGAGTTTCGGAAAAGCTGGGATGCCCCTGCATCGGAGTGATGAGGTAACCTCCATTTGAAACTTCCGGGTGCAGACCCCCGTATTCCTTCATGTGTCTGGCAGAAAACGGAGGTCACTTCCAGCATCGCATGTAATGCAATCGATTACACTTACGTCAAGGTATGTTGCTCCACCCTAACAGGAGTTACGCCTCTTTCGAGTGAATCTCCCTGTATATCAGTGGAAAACAAAGTAGCTGGTATCAAAATTGAGTCGAGTAGAGTCGAGTTAGGCCACACCAAGCAGTGGAAAAGGGGCTAATATGCTGAAACATGTAAAGATGATTAGTTACGTGTGGCGTGCGCCCATCCACCAGGCCCCGATGGCAGCTGCGAGAGCCGGCAGGAAGGCAGGGTCTGAGCAGGGATGAAGCTGAGCAGCGCCTCCTGCCGGCTCTGGCGGCTGCCATCGGGGCCCCATCAATGCCACTCTATGATTAACTACACAAAACAGTTTATCGTATTGTTTTAAGTGTTTGACAGCCATACACCTCATATGAATTATTCCTCTCCATTTACTGAAATAGAAGGTGCCAACCGTAAATTTTCTGTCTATATCACGTTTGTGTTTGTACGCAGAAGAGAGCTTTTATTTTGCCAAAAAACATCTTTTACATTTTCTGAAACAAGCTGAAAAAAGGCAGGAGTGAACACTCGAACCTGTCGATACACGAAGCAAATCACATGTTAATGTATCTGATCATGTATCTAAATGTAATTAGTGATGTAACCGCATCTAAATAGTTCAACATTACAACAATAATAACTCTGGACTCTCAGGGCTAAAAATGAGTGCTGTGCTATTAAGAAGCAGAAGCACCACAGACGGCTGTGGCACGCAGACTCCCACTGAGGCGCCGTGCTGGACTGAGATCAGTGGGGTTAAACATGTAATTTCAGAGGCCGCCAACGCAGCCAATCATCCAGAATTGACTGTAATGTCGCACAAATAAACACAGGTGCAGCCCCTCCCCTCCCCGCCGCCCCACCCCGCCGTCGAGACTCAGGAGGAGCGTCCAGGTTAGGCAGAGGACACTAGGTAGGGGGTTTCCAGGTGGAATGAGAGAGACAGCGCAAAGCCACGAGGACTCAAACCTGCACTTCATAAGCATGAGTTCGGCCCTGTTCCAATTCTCTTCTTCACTGCATCAGGAGATCTAATGCAAGTCAGAGGAGAAAAGCTGACACGAGTGACAAATGTTCAAAAGTGGAACCGTGGAAAGAGGCAAAGAGTTCGGTTTAAATATTTGAACTGGGCTGTGGTAAAGCTGCACTCTAGAACATTCTAGAACAGTGTGAATGAGGGAGCACTCGAAATGGGGGAGAATATTCCAGAACACTGTGGATAGGGGAGAACATTCAAGAACAGTGTGAACAGTGAAGAACATATGAGAAGAGTGGGGGAACATTCTAGGACAGTGTAAATGGGTGAGAATATTCGAGAACACTGTGAACAGGGAATAACGTTCTAGACCAACTGGAATAGGGAGGCCTTTCAGAACAGTGTAAATGAGGTAGAACATTCTAGAATAGTGTGAACAGGGAGAGCATTCTAGAACAATGAATGAGGGGGAGCCTTCAAGAACAGGTTGAATCGGGGAGAGCACTGTAAAACAGTGAATAGGCGGCATTCTAGAACAGTCTGAATGGAGGAGAGCACTCTAGAACAGTTTGAATGAGCTAGAGCATTCTAGAACGATCCGAATGAGGAGAACATGCCAGAACAGTGTAAATGGGAGAAGACATTCTAGAATAGAGTGAATATGGGAGAGCATTCTTGAACAATGTGGATGAGGGTCAGCATTCTAGAACGGTGTAAATGGGGAAAGAGCACTGTAGAACAGTGTGAATGGTGGAGAACATTCAGAAACAGCATGAATGGGGAGAGCATTCTAGAACGGTGTAAATGCGGAAGATCACTGTAGAACAGCGTAAATGGTGGAGAACATTCAGAAACAGTCTGAATGGGGAGAGCATTCTAGAACAGTGTGAATGGGGAGAACATTCAGAAACAGTCTGAATGGGGAGAACATTCTGGAACAGTGTGAATGGGGAGAACATTCAGAAACAGTCTGAATGGGGAGAACATTCTGGAACAGTATGAATGGGGAGAGCATTCTAGAACAGTGTGAATGGGTAAGATCACTGTAGAATAGTGTGAATGGTGGAGAGCATTCTAGAACAGTTTGAATGTGGAGCGCATTCTAGAACGGTGTAAATGCGGAAGATCACTGTAGAACAGCGTAAATGGTGGAGAACATTCAGAAGGAGTGTGAATGGGGAGAGCATTCTAGAACGGTGTGAATGGTGGAGAACATTCAGAAACAGTCTGAATGGGGAGAACATTCTAGAACAGTATGAATGGGGAGAGCATTCTAGAACTGTGTGAATGGGGAAGAACATTCTAGAGACCCCCAACAATCACATACAGGTGGGCACATTAACCTAAAGTCTGGTTGATATTTGCTGATGAATTTCATGTCAAATGATGAACGTAATCATAGCACTGTCCACTGAGGTCAGACAGAGATGACTTAAACCAGCCCCAGTCTAGCCGCTGTCCCAGAATGGGCAAGAAAAGGACAAAAAGAGACACGCATACAGACGTGGAGAGAAAGTGAATCAGTGAGTCAGTGTGCCCGTCTCTGCGCCCATCCGAAGGGAAAAAGCGTCCGTGAGGGCAGGGTGGGTGTGGACCAACCAGTGACCCAGGATTGCCGCTCAAAACCAGACAGGGGAACAAACAAATAACTCTTGTTATTGTTGCAGCCAGAAGAGTCCGGTTTGGGGTGAAGCTTCAGCAAGCCGGTGGCAAGCGGTGACAGCGGGGGCCGCAAACGCGACACCTATTTTTAAGTGGAGTCTGGAGTTGGGCAGGAAACAGGGGGGTGGGTAGTGTTGACAGTTTGTCCACATGGCTCTCACGTGTCCAGATGTGTTGGCATTAACAAGCTCCCACCTCCATCTCTGCTTTTAGAGGGTGGAGGAAGGCAAACAGGCCGAGGGTAAACAGCATCGGAACACGCTGCTTAAAGTCTTTCCACAGTTCTCACCAGTGACGTCCAGAACGTTGGTCAGCACCTCATAAAGCAGTATTCTCCATTTCTTCCCTGAAGATCACCTTATTTCTTTAAAAAGAAGCTGTTTTCGTTATTGGTATAAGTAAAGGATCTCTGTTCTGGTTAGGGGCACTGGACTATGCCTTGTTCAAAACGCACTTTCTGCTGAAATTTGAATCAAGCTGCTAAGTTCTGACTAATAAAACATTTGAAAAAACATGGAGAAAATAAACTTAAGCTGCTTCTTTCAGATCCTTTGGAAAACTGCAACGAAACATTTGCTTGCCGACAGCCAGGAAAAGCACAACATTTAATCGTTTTCTTCATTTAATCTTCCACTCCAATAACTCTACTAAAGACTGTCTGCAGGAACAACACTCCTCATCACTTTAATGATAAAAGGCGGAGCTAAACTACTGTAGGGTGTATGGGTGGGGCCAAACAGCTGTTGGTTGAATGGGCAGTCAAAGCAGCTATAGCCTGAATGGGTGGGACTAAACAGCTGTAGGCTGAATGGGTGGGGATAAACAGCTGTAGGCTGAATGGATGGGGCTAAACAGCTGTAGGCTGAATGGGTGGGACTAAACATCTGTAGGCTGAATGGGTGGGGCTAAACAGCTGTAGGCTGAATGGACGGGCTAAACAGCTGTAGGCTGAATGGCAGGGACTAAACAGCTGTAGGCTGAATGGGTGGGACTAAACAGCTGTAGGCTGAATGGGCGGGGCCAAACTGCTCTTTCATGGTTGTGAGGTCAAATCTAAATTTTTGTTGCTTTTTTTTCTTTATATGGACTCTAGAATGACCAGCACATTTGAACCTTCTATAATTCTTTACCAGTAGAAACTAATTAAGAGACAAAAAAAAATCAAGAAATGAATTGTCTATGACAATCCATCCCTTAAGACACCTTCTGTAGGACGTCAGTGAAGATTGTCCAGTAGGGCTATATCGGACAATCTTCGCTCGGGGCTGAAATGAACCAGCTTTGCTGGGAAATCCAGCTTTGTGGAACCTCCCCCAGCTCTTATAATAATAACAGCCAATAATCGCTGGTGCTCTGTATCATGTCTCAAGCATCCCCAGTGGCAGTTCCTCTTATAGAGACAGATACGCCTTTCACATTCTCTTCCGAGTTTCCATTCACTGTTAAGGTCAGCATTGCTCTAACATAAGCAGAAGAGGAAACTGCAGAGGTCAGCATTATTGACCATGTCACTGGGATTCATTCAAATTTGCAGGAGGAGTTAGAGGGAAAACAGCTTTATAAGAAAGGTTAAATTGTGCCCTCAGTAGGCCTGGATGATGTTTAAAAATAATTACTTGCACGTTAATACTGCCCTCTGCTGGAGAAACCTCTGACTGCTAAACATGCATGAGTGAGTTCCAAAGCCACACGCTTACATACAACATAGGTGCTTTCCATTGTGGGCATGCTCTGGAATTCAGCTATACACACATGTGGGACACCATGTAGTCTATTTTCATACATTTACAACCTTCCATGCTTATGCTGTATGACAGCCAAGTCAAACTGGGGACCTTCTGGGCCAAAGTGCTGTGGAGACGACCGTTTACCCTCATCTAACGCTCTGAATTCAGTTCATGAAAGCTTTGGTAATTAGCTCAATCATGTGTTTAATGAGGTAGCATGCTGAAATCTGCAGAGCTTTGCCCCGCCAAGATCTGGAGATTGACACGTGCTGTATGGAAAATACTTTTCCTCAGACAGTATGTCTCACTCTGGGAAACGGAGACAGCAGGATATTTACTATACCTTAATGGACAAAAGCAAGAAAAAATAGCGGTCCAAGAAATCTTGAAGCTTGAATTGTGTCTCATTTTTATACAGAACAATAAAAATAAAGTAAAATACAAAGTGTCAGAAGTATAAATGATCATTTTCATGTTACATGCAGTCTCTAAAAGAAGTGCCGGCTCAACGTTCAGGGTCTCAAATGCAAAATCAACTTTAAACATTATACTGATGAAGATGTGATGACACTGTGTGCAGTTACACACTTCCACCACAGAGGTCTCCAAATCCCCACAGCTTACATAGTGTAGCTTTAACAACTCAGCAGTGTTTGAGGAAAGTGTGTGATGATTTCATTGACTTCCATTACTTGCGAGCAACATTAGTCTCACAGCTCTAGTGCAAAACTAAAGAAGCAAACTTCAGACATTTGGGTTATTTCCCACAATGTTAACTACTGGATAACCAGAAAGCTACAGCTTCAGCATCAGGAGATGTTGAGTGGTGCTACTGTAGGCATTCATCTCCAGGTTTCTCCATGGTTAACATCACATTTACACTGTATTTTCATTTCCTCTGCACCTACGCAGTGCAATGATCCAGACCAGACTGATAAATTGATACCTCATATGGACTCATTACCCCTATTCTCAGTACTCCTTCCTTCATTCAATGAAGGTCAACTTCAAAAAAGCCATGTGAGAATTACCCACACAGGAAAGTCCTTTACACAAACAGTGGTCAGTCCTCTTGACAGCTAAGGGCTTAGACATCACACATGTCTAGATTGATTAACAACATTTGAGTTAAGGGGAAAAACTACTGAAGTTTGGGTTTTCATCAAATTATTCCTTTAAAGGCCTTTCTCAAGAGACGAGTGGGAGGAGAGTGCTTCTCTGAAGAACCGGAGGCCTGTCCTCTTTCAGTCAACAGAAATCTGCCCCAAAGACAAAACTGGATCCGAAACCAAGCTGGATTTCCCCTTTTCTGACTCTTTTGTGAATGGAGAAGCAGCGAATTACAGCTCTACAAGCATTTATATTGTAAACTGTTGTACAGCTGGTGTAATCCTTACACCTGGAGCTTCTCATTGGCCTGCTGTTATTGTCTGAAGTGGAGAGCTTCCAGCATTAGCGTGACCTTTTTAGGAGAAAGGCCTGCAGACGCATCATGTATCAGGTATTGCAGAAACACAAACAGACAACAGATACTCGTGTGTGGAATGTAAGTGGTTTAAATGATGGCCATTCTCAGGTGGAGTTCAGAGTAGTGGTGTGCTAACACTTGTTAATACGCCAATACTGAATGATCTGCAATGGTTCATAACCTTTAAACAGGTTTTTGAGGAAAAAGCAAGCAATAAATGAGATGAACACAACTGATCCCTTGATTCCACCGCAGGGTTCCAGTGTTTTTTCCACACGGACATGGTTCGACACAGAACGCTTGAAAATCAGGCTTAACATGTTTTTTGCCACAGGTTACCGTAGAAAACAATCAAACAAGTTATGTTCTCAGAGCCGGTTATTGAGGAGTCTTTATGAGGCCACTTCCTATTTCCCCCATTACATCAAAAACAGGACTGCGAGTCCTCAATGAATGGGAGTGAATGGACCTCAACGGCTAAAAACGGACAGTTAAAATAATTTCTAATCGCTCGCCCAGAACTTTCCTTTAATTGTAGAAAGCAGAAGGGTGTATTTCACTAAATAAACAAAGAAAACGCACCTGTATATTTCCTTGTTGATTGGTTGGCGAGCAGAGCAGCTCATTGGCTCATTGGCATCAGATTTCTAGACTGGAGTATGGCGTTAACATGACCATTTGAGTAATCGTACAACTGCAGATTATTGCATTACTGAGTGCAAGTAAACACATTCAACGTGTTGTGCTAGTGCGAGTGGATCAGACAGAGCAGTGCTGCTTGAGTTTTTCGCAAAAAAAGTGCATTTTGTGTGCAAAATACTGCAAGTTATTTACTGTTGTCCTAATAAATCACACGAATAAATCACGTATGGTGTGTAGCGGCCTTTAATCTCCAGGTTTCTCTGTGGTTGACACCATGTAGTATTTTCATTTCCTCTACACCTACACAGTGTAATGATGCGGCCCTCCAGAACGTGAAGGACACCAGCACAGCTCGATCTACGGGTACCTTACATAGACACTACCGAAGTACCAGAATATCCCTATTCTCAGTGCTCCTTCCTTCATTCAATAAAGGTCAACTTCAAAAAAAGCCAACTGAGAATCACCCACACTGGAAAGTCCTTTATACAAACGTGGTGGTCAGCCCTCTTGACAGCTAAGGGTTTAGTTAGTAACAAAAGAAGCCTGGTTCAAAGCCATGATAAAAAAAGAAGAATGCATAAATCCATGACTATTCTCCCCTGCACCTTCAGGCCAGTCTCGCTTTGATATGGGGCACAGGCTGCAATCTTCAGGGGGCCTGGACTCGAGGGGAATGTTAAATGCTGCTTTCCTTTAAGATGAAATGCTGCCCCATACAATATTGATGAACAGCCTCTGGACATAGCGCGCTGAATAATGCGCAAGCATATCAGACTCTGACTCTTCTCCGAGCTAATTAGGAACAAATGAAATCCTATTTTTAACTGTGGTTGTAGTTAAAGGTAGATAAAGGGAGAGAGAGAGAGAGAGAAACAAAGACAAGGTGAGAGAGAGAAAGAAAGAGAGGTAAAGATAATTTTCCGGTTCAGGCCCTTCATTTTCAGCACTGGGCCTACGTTGCGTTATCATATGAAAAGGGAATTTGAACAATTTTTCAAATTTTCTGCATAATACACTCATCGAGATGTAAGCAAAGTCATTCTGAGTGGTTTGGTGTTTGTAGAGAAGCTCACTGACTATACACTATATGGCCAAAAGTATGTGGACATACCTACATGAGCTTGTTGGACAATCCATTTCAAAACCATGGGCACTGACGCGGAGTTGACCCCTGTTCGCAGCTGTAACAGCCTCCATTCTTCTGGGAAGCTTTCTGCAAGTTTTTGGAGTGTGTCTGTGGGCATTTCTGAGGTCAGGCACTGTCGACGCTCATCCCAGAAGTATTCAGTGGGGTTGAGGTCAGGGGTCTGTACAGACCACTAGAGTTCCTCCACACCACACTCATCAAACCATGTCTTTATGGAGATCTTTGTGCTCGGGGGCAGGAATGGCTCTTCCCCAAACTGCTGACACAAAGCTGGAAGCATATCATCTTTGTGCTGTAGCAGCAACATCACCCTTCACTGGAACTAAGAGCCCAAACCCTAAAAAAAAGCCTAGCATTATCCCTCCTCCACCAAACACTATAAGGGATCCTAGCGTTCTCCTGGCGTCCACCAAACCCATATTCATCCATCAGACTGCTAGACAGTAAAGCTTAATTCATTGAAAGATGTTTCCACTGCTTCAGAGTCCAGTGGCGGCGGCGCTTTACACCACTCCAGCCGACGCTTGGCACTGTGCATAGTGATCTTAGGCTCATGTGCAGCTGGTCAGCCATGGAAAGTCATTTCATGAAGTTCATGACACAAAGTTCTTGCTTCCAAAGGCTGTTTGAAAGTCTCTGTAGTGAGTGATGCAACAGAAGATAGGCCTTTTTTACGAGCTGCACTTCAGTGTTGGTCTATAGAGATTGTATGGCCATGTTCTTGATTTCGTAAACCTGTTAGCAACGCCTGAACTCAATAATTCGGAGGAGTGTCCACACTTTTGGCCATATAATGTAGGAACCAGGGTTCGCACTGTCTACAGCGATTCCCTTTTATTGAATATGAATTGAATTCAGAACCACTGGCCAACAGTGTTTCCACAGTGTTTCCATTCCAAAGAGGAATCAGACTTCCACGTATAACCCATCCATGCAGTGAAACACCCACATCCACATACACTAGTGAACACACACTGAGCACACTTGCCCAGAGTGGCAGGCAGCCCTATCCACAGCGCACAAGTGGCAGTTGGGGTTAGGTGCCCTGCCATCAATCTCTTCAGTACTGTCGGCCAAGGGGATCGAACCGGCGACCTTCCGATCACAAGGCTGGCTCCCCCAGCCCTCCAGCCCACGACCGCCCCCGTTAACATTGCTATATGTGGTTGTGAGGCATCATTTACTGTGTGTTGTGTATATTGTTGGTTCTGGATAAGTATTTCTATTTCAACGTGGAACAGAAATCAGACAACAATGTTGTACAGCATCATATCATGATGAAAAGTGTCAACGAGAGTTTTTACTCCTCATCAATTCAAGACGTGAGACACAACAGGAGAAAAATAACGATTGCAGGCCTGCATAATGAGTACGTTAAATAATGATGATAGGGTGGAGCTGGTGTATTCGCCCCCATGCGAAGGCTATTGACAGGGTTTTTTAGTCCACTAAGTAAACCAGAAACCCTCCCCCACTTTCTCAATAGTGAGCACGTCAACCTGGCCTTTACTCAGCACTGGTTTTGTGTGGCAGTGCCCTAAGGGGCCATTCAAATTAAAGTGACATGTGCCCTGACACGCGTCCTCTCTGTTTCCGGTGCACTCCAGCAATCGATCTCAGAGCCTAACCAGGATAATGATCCCATCAGCTAACACAGACACAGCAGCTGCCACTGCCCTTCACAGCTCACCTCCGCTCGGCGAAATAACCAGTGCTATGTCACACAGATGGTAACTGCAGCTAATAATCTGGAGGGGATTCATACTGCAAGAAGACGGGCCTCAACCTGTGTTAGAGTGAGACGGTTTTGACATGGACATTTCATGCCAAAGCTATACTGTTTCCAGAACTGTGCTTTCCTGCATGTTCTCTAATGATCAAATCCTTCTTCCAACAGACAGTTCTGGTCCTAAAATCTGATTTGCTGAGCCACATTTGAAGCCTCTGTAATATACTCAATATATGCACATTTAAGGCCTATTCTATATTAATGCACCAGCTCAGTAAAAGCCACTGAGATGTGAATGGACAGCTGCTCGGATTGACCACCGAGTGTACTGAGCAGAGGTGGGTGATATGGAAAAAAAATATTATATCATGATACTTCTAGACATTTCCATGATACACAATATGAGCCACAATATGTAGCAATTTCACAAGCTGGAAATAAAAAAATAGAACCTAAAGTGCCACATATGAAATATACTATAATAAGAAACATAAAATTATAACTACACACATTTTTAACGTTTGACCAACTTTCTTGCAATAATTCAAATTAAACAGGCCTATTTATGCTCAGTTTGCAATGGAACATGCAGTTAGTCAGTCACTCTGTCCATGATATGCTCAGAAAAGCAAAAACAGCGCATCTTCAACTACATTTCTTTGTGACTGAATTGTTTATTGTGATGATTTTTAATCATAACTTGTGTATTTTATTGAAAAACTGACCTGAATCATATTTTTCACTTAATAATAATAATAATAAGCCAGAGCCATTGCCCCAAAGCAGCTTTCCAGAAAGCTTCACCTAATGAGTGTCACCAAGGGAACAGGAGGAACAGCCACTGAGAGGAGCCAAGACTCAAAAAGAGAACCTACATAAGAGATCCAAGAAGAACCACTCGAAGAACCAAGACTCAAAATGTAAACTGACAGAAGGAAAGGTCTGTAAAGATCTAAAGAACTCACTAACTGTTTTGAACACATACACAGTAGAGGATATAGAACATGGTGGGGCTCAAACAGAATGACAGATACAGAAAACAGTGGACTCAGGATGGTACATACAGAACATAGTGGACTCAGGATGGTAGATATAGAACATAGTGACCTCAGGATGCTGGATATAGAACATAGTGACCTCAGGATGGTAGATATAGAACACAGTGGACTCAGGATGGTACATATAGAACATAGTGACCTCAGGATGGTAGATATAGAACACAGTGGACTCAGGATGGTAGATATAGAACACAGTGGACTCAGGATGGTACATACAGAACATAGTGGACTCAGGATGGTAGATATAGAACATAGTGACCTCAGGATGCTGGATATAGAACATAGTGACCTCAGGATGGTAGATATAGAACATAGTGGACTCAGGATGGTAGATATAGAACATAGTGACCTCAGGATGGTAGATATAGAACACAGTGGACTCAGGATGGTACATATAGAACATAGTGACCTCAGGATGGTAGATATAGAACACAGTGGACTCAGGATGGTAGATATAGAACACAGTGGACTCAGGATGGTACATATAGAACATAGTGGGCTCAGGATGGTACATATAGAACATAGTGGCCTCAGGATGGTAGATATAGAACATAGTGACCTCAGGATGGTAGATATAGAACATAGTGGCCTCAGGATGGTACATATAGAACATAGTGGCCTCAGGATGGTAGATATAGAACACAGTGGACTCAGGATGGTACATATAGAACATAGTGACCTCAGGATGGTAGACATAGAAAACAGGGGACTCAGGATGGTACATATAGAACATAGTGGCCTCAGGATGGTACATATAGAACATAGTGGCCTCAGGATGGTAGATATAGAACATAGTGACCTCAGGATGGTACATATAGAACATAGTGGCCTCAGGATGGTAGATATAGAACACAGTGGACTCAGGATGGTACATATAGAACATAGTGGCCTCAGGATGGTACATATAGAACATAGAGGCCTCAGGATGGTACATATAGAACATAAATGTGCAGGACAGGCTGACAGCAGAGAACCAACACAGTAAACAAAGGTAACGGTAATAAAAACGAGTGTAAACGAGGCTGCGTGACCCTTCGCTCCTTCAGGAGAACCACACCTCAGTTCCTGCAGTCTTGCAGAAGGGGGCGTGGCATGGGTGTGCCAGCAAACGCGAAAGCTCATTGGTGGACAAACAGCTCGACGAGCAGCGCCAACAGCCAATCATTGGAGGCCGTCGGCACGACGTCACAGCGGAGGGGCGTGGCCAGAGCGACGTGTATATAAACGGGTCGCAGTATGACCGCTGAGGGGTGTTGTGTGTTGAATCCGGGCAGTAAATCGCCGGTTCTGGACATTAAGCATGAGCGTGAACGTTGCTTACCCATCCTCCGTTGTCCCGGATCCATCCCTTCAGAACCGGCCCGTTTAGATACTCAGTCATCCAGCGGGCCACGTCGGCGGTGATGCTCTCGGCCGCTCGCCGCCGCTCCACGCACACGGCCGCGCCGAACTCCAGGAACGCCACGATCCGCCCCCAGTTCACCTCGTCCCGGAACAGCTCGTCGGCCACCGCCGCGAAGCTCCGGCTCGCCACCGCGGGCTCCAGCTCCAGGCGCCCGGCCATCTCGGTCAGATCGGACTGATACAGGCGCTCCAGCTCGTCCCCCGCCTCCCTCAGCGCTCCGTGCACGGCCGCCGGAGCCTGGTGCACCCTGTTCTCCTCTCCTCCTCCTCCTTCTTCTTCTTCATCCTCCTCTCCCTCTTCTCCTCCTTCCTCCTCCCACGCGTGACCGCTCTTGGCCAGCTTGTGGTGCAGATACTTCTCCACTATCTGCCGGCTGTCGTACACCTTCTCCTTCTTGCTGGCCATGTCTGTCAAATCAGCTCCAAAACCCCAATTCAAATAATAATAATAATAATAAATGCACGCGCACAGTCACACCCCCATCGCTTTCATGCACTGCAACTCCTCTTCTGGTTTGCAATTCATTTTTTTTGTTGGCACGAGAAAACAAGAAGCACGCTTGGCAAGTTGGTGCACGCGCGCAGCCTTGCAGTAGTGGTGCACGAGGGGGGGGGGGGTGCAGCGCAATGCAATGACAAACACACGGAGTTGCAATGCAGGTCGGGGGGCGGTTGGGTGGGGGGGGCAGAAAAACGAAGCAGCCCCCCAACGCAACTAGATCACTCCACGCAGTTGGACCCGCCTCGGCGTCACTTGGAGAGCAGCAGCCCAGCTTCGTGCAGCGATCTGCGGAGTTTTCCCACGATCCTGCACCGCGGGAGCGGAGCGGAGTCCAGCCCAGGGAGAGCGGGAGGCAGGGCGAGCAGAGGAAGGCAGAGCCCTTTAAGTCCAGGTCTTCCAGCTTCTTCTTCCTCAAGGATCGAGCCCTCAGCCTCCACTCTGGTCCTGTCCGAGGCTCAGATGTCCCCCATAAGTCTGCCCAAGTTGCCTGCGAGCGCGGCAGTGGCTGAAAAAGCTACTGCGAGTCAAGTCCTGCAGGATCTGCCCCTCCTCCTCCTCCACCTCCTCCCTTTACACATCACTGAGGCATTTCCTCCGCGCTACGTCACCCATTCAAATCATTCAGCGTCTTTTTTTTTACCCATTCAAGTGATTCCTGGACATATAATCTGATTTATTCCCCCGCCCACATTCATTTAAGCCCCGCCCTCCTGTACTGCGATTGGCTACTGCTGGTGTTCCTGCTCCTGGCTGATCAGCAGTGCCCCTCCTCCTGCGCGATGATTGGCCTGTGGTTTAAAAATCACAACTGCTTACAAACTACCAGGCCAAGCTGGGCCCAGTAGGAATACGGGCTCTTAACCAATCAGAGAGCGTTCTGATCACCGGGTGATTGCTTACATGCCCATATAAGGAAATCAGAGTCTGCCGGTTTCCTCCATGAGAATGAATGGCAGTTCGAAGATCGATGCTGTCGCGTAGCGGGGTAAACAAAATTTTCCCCCAGTGTCACTAGACCTTCAAAACTGTGAGGCGTTTAGCCGTTAAAATATGGATAATACTAACTATATGCTACAAGCAAGCTAACGCTAACATGCAGCTAAAATACAAATAACGCTACATTGACGCCGCGAGCTAACGCTCCTAAACGACCCAAAGACGAACAAGGCCGCATCGACGCCGCGAGCTAACGCTCCTAAACGACCCAAAGACGAACAAGGCCGCATCGACGCCGCGAGCTAACTCTCCTAAACGGCCCAAAGACGAACAAGGCGGCATCGACGCCGCGAGCTAACGCTCCTAAACGACCCAAAGACGAACAAGGCCGCATCGACGCCGCGAGCTAACGCTCCTAAACGACCCAAAGACGAACAAGGCCGCATCGCCGCCGCGAGCTAACGCTCCTAAACGGCCCAAAGACGAACAAGGCGGCATCGACGCCGCGAGCTAACGCTCCTAAACGGCCCAAAGACGAACAAGGCCGCATCGACGCCGCGAGCTAACGCTCCTAAACGACCCAAAGACGAACAAGGCCGCATCGACGCCGCGAGCTAACGCTCCTAAACGACCCAAAGACGAACAAGGCCGCATCGACGCCGCGAGCTAACGCTCCTAAACGACCCAAAGACGAACAAGGCCGCATCGACGCCGCGAGCTAACGCTCCTAAACGGCCCAAAGACGAACAAGGCCGCATTGACGCCGCGAGCTAACGCTCCTAAACGGCCCAAAGACGAATAAGGCCGCATCGACGCCGCGAGCTAACGCTCCTAAACGACCCAAAGACGAACAAGGCCGCATCGACGCCGCGAGCTAACGCTCCTAAACGACCCAAAGACGAACAAGGCCGCATCGACGCCGCGAGCTAACGCTCCTAAACGACCCAAAGACGAACAAGGCCGCATCGACGCCGCGAGCTAACTCTCCTAAACGGCCCAAAGACGAACAAGGCGGCATCGACGCCGCGAGCTAACGCTCCTAAACGACCCAAAGACGAACAAGGCCGCATCGACGCCGCGAGCTAACGCTCCTAAACGACCCAAAGACGAACAAGGCCGCATCGACGCCGCGAGCTAACGCTCCTAAACGGCCCAAAGACGAACAAGGCGGCATCGACGCCGCGAGCTAACGCTCCTAAACGGCCCAAAGACGAACAAGGCCGCATCGACGCCGCGAGCTAACGCTCCTAAACGACCCAAAGACGAACAAGGCCGCATCGACGCCGCGAGCTAACGCTCCTAAACGACCCAAAGACGAACAAGGCCGCATCGACGCCGCGAGCTAACGCTCCTAAACAACCCAAAGACGAACAAGGCCGCATCGACGCCGCGAGCTAACGCTCCTAAACGGCCCAAAGACGAACAAGGCCGCATTGACGCCGCGAGCTAACGCTCCTAAACGGCCCAAAGACGAATAAGGCCGCATCGACGCCGCGAGCTAACGCTCCTAAACGACCCAAAGACGAACAAGGCCGCATCGACGCCGCGAGCTAACGCTCCTAAACGGCCCAAAGACGAATACGGCCGCATCAACGCCGCGAGCTAACGCTCCTAAACGGCCAAGAGAAGAACAAGGCCGCATCGACGCCGCGAGCTAACGCTCCTAAACGGCCCAAAGACGAACAAGGCCGCATTGACGCCGCGAGCTAACGCTTGTAAACAGCCCAAAGACGAACAAGGCCACATCGACGCCGCGAGCTAACGCTCCTAAACGGCCCAAAGACGAACAAGGCCGCATTGACGCCGCGAGCTAACGCTCCTAAACGGCCCAAAGACGAACAAGGCCGCATCGACGCCACGAGCTAACGCTCCTAAACGGCCCAAAGACGAACAAGGCCACATCGACGCCGTGAGCTAACGCTCCTAAACGGCCCAAAGACGAACAAGGCCGCATTGACGCCGCGAGCTAACGCTCCTAAACGGCCCAAAGACGAACAAGGCCGCATTGACGCCGCGAGCTAACGCTCCTAAACGGCCCAAAGACGAACAAGGCCGCATTGACGCCGCGAGCTAACGCTCCTAAACGGCCCAAAGACGAACAAGGCCACATCGACGCCGCGAGCTAACGCTCCTACACGACCCAAAGACGAACAAGGCCACATCGACGCCGTGAGCTAACGCTCCTAAACACTTCAGCCAAGTTTTGTTTTGTTTAATAGCCGATGACAACAGTAGAATCTTCCCACCTGACTGCCCAGATAGCGAGAAGGGTGTAGCTGCAAAGCCGCAGCACCACACTCTCCCGATATGATGTCAGAGAACCGGCTCTGCTATTACTGTGTAATGTTTGAGAAACCCTCAGATACCAATCTGAAGAACCAATTCACCAAGAACTATTTAAGCATCAAATGGTTCTATGTAGAGCTGCTGTGTCTGATCCACTCAGACCAGCACAACACACATACCACCACCACGTCAGTGTCACTGCAGTGCTGAGAATGACCCACCACCCAAACAGTACCTGCTCTGTGAGGGTCCATGGGGGTCCTGACCACTGAAGAACAGGGTAACAGAGTATCAGAGAAACAGGTGGACTACAGTCTGTAACTGTAGAACTACAGAGTGGAACTGAACGGTCAGTGGAGCTGATAAAGTGGACAATGAGCGTAGAAACGAGGAGGTGGTCAGAACTTTACGCCTGATCGGTGAATAGCCTGAACACAGACGCTGGGACTGGGAAGGATGAGGCCTGCCGCAGTACGGGTGGAGAACAGCAGTCAGTGGGATTGCGTTCTGTTTCGTGTTGCTGTGCCGTCTACACTGGCAGCAGGAGTTGGCTGTAAGAACCGGTTTGTCCTGATTACTTAACGTCTGTCAGCAGTGCTGTTTGAGTGCTTGATAAGTAGCCAAGCCTGCTGAGTTTTAATTTTATGCCCCCCCCCCTTTTTCTAATTTTCAATATTGGCTACACGGACATGGAAATAGCCGGGAGACGCAGGGACGGAAATGAGCGTGAAGTTGGAGCAGAACGGAATTGTGTTGAGCACTTGGCCGGGACATTAGCACGGCTCCTTTGAACAGCGCACGGCCTTTGATCTGTTTCAGCCCCTCGCTGTCGCCCCCCTGCTCCGAATATTAGGTAAACCAGCTCAGGCCTCATGAATAATTGCAGTGCTCATGCCGAATTGGACTGCATCATGCATATGAGCAGCAGGCTTTTGATGTGGGCCCTCTGGTGGCCATCCGTGCTTAAGAAATCCGGCCTATCCACTGGCTTAAGTCTCCTTAAATTTCCTTGAGTGGTGGGCAGGCTGAAGGCATTTGCGCCGTGTTGCCGTTGGAGGCCACTGGGGAAGCTGTTTCGCTTGGTTTTCATCCAGCTCCACTTCACATCTCTTGGACCTACAAGTCAAGGCTGTGGGCGGCTGATCTCTCATCATTCCTTATATGGATATGAGGCTAAACTGATAGCTGGTCATCGCATTTAAAGGCCCAGAAAACCTAAATCTGTTTTCTTTCTAATGAGGTTAGTCTTGTCCTTGCAGGCAAACTAGGTTCACCCTTTGAATAATGTTCCAGCGACCATAAACGACGATGTATCTCACCATATTTCTCTCCTCTCGACAAAAACTGGGCAGTGCTAATCTTCCGTAAGCATTCCCCTGACCAATCACAGGGCTGCGTCTCTTGCCCCGCCCACACAGAAGCAGAGAAGCTCAGTCAGAGCTGGTTTATGACGAGTCTGGCCACTTCTTATTTCCCCTATTATATCAAAAACAGGACAGCAAAACAGCAGAGGGCGCCTGCGAGTGAGCGAATGGGGGTGAATGGAGCTAAATGGCTAAAAACGAAAAGGTAAAATAGGTTCTAATCATTCGGCCAGAACTTTCCTCCAATTTTAGAAAGTAGAAGGATGCGTTTCACTGAAAAAGCGAAGAAAACGTACCTGCCCGTTTCCTTTTTGGTTGGTGAGCAGAGCAGCTCATTGGCTGTTCGCGCTCTCTGGCGTTATGAACGTACATGAGGCGTCGTTTCAAACTCCTAGAACTCGAGTTTAAAAGTGCTCAAACATACAACAGCAGTGTTAAAATGTTTTATGCTGTTCTGTGTTTGGAAAATGAACGTATTATTTTACATTAAAAATGTTTCAGCATTTATAAACTATGTGTTTAACGCTCCTTATCAACCCATTCATTTTGGACTCGCTTGGGAGCGCCCTCTAGTGTTTGACGAACCTGGAAGACATTGCAGAGTGGGAATTCTGCTGATACTAATACAGCATAACCAAAATCTGGCTGGCCCAGCTAGACCACCTGCCGTCGCACGTTCATCCGTTTATCCAGGACCAACATTGTTCATTCATCCATTCCTGCGTTCACAAGTGGCTTTGTCCGTCCGTCTGTCCATCTATGGGTTTATCCGTCCAGTTAGAGTCACATAAAAGCTGGATAATGATTTCTGTTCTGTGTGGGGGCGGAGCTAGGAGCTGTCAATCAAGCTGCTCATTAGCCACGCCTACACAGGTCTCATCTGATCTGCTGTGTTTTATCATATTTATATCGTATATTTTGCATTCAGGCTTTGCTGGATGTTTAATATTACACTCAGGTTTAGTATCATATGCACATTTTTTATATCTTACTCTGCGTTCACTGAGACTTTAAAGGAACAGTTACGCAATAAAAATCTAATTTACTCAATTTACCCAGAACCCCAAGTATACCAGATCAGCCAAGACATGTTTGGTGTTTGAAGCCTCTTTGGTTTTGCGCTGGAGCTACAGGGTTATTCTTAGAACCGTTTGATGATGGTTTTAGGTTCTACGGTTCAACCTCAATACCAAAGCTGTGAACTTAGCCAGAAGCCCTACGTCCTTCTAAGAGTCCAGCCGGCTGGGGGAAACTCAAACGACCAGAGACTCGGGTCTGTACTGAAGGCTTTTCCCGTTTATTGATCAGAATAGCCGAGTTTATATACACACAAATGGCACGACCATCGCGTGATCATGCGACCTGACAATAGAGACAGAGGATTGGATGAAATAGAGTTATAGGTGGACGAGGGCCCCCAAGGCCGTTTATGAAGGCCGGGTACATGGAGCCAAAACAACAGATGAGTGTTAGAACATTGCTGATCGGATAACGATGTCACTATGAGTTACAACCAACCATATGAGCGCACCAGCACAAGCTGAAGCCCCTTATGTGTACCACAGGCCTTGGTATAGTCATGAACCCAGGATCGTGCATTGATCAGGAGTATGCACTGATACTAGGATCTAACAGTTATGAGGTGAACAAGCAAAGGAAGCACACATCTTCTAAGCCGCTTCTCCTTCTGGGTTGCTGGAGCCTATCCCAGCGGTCATCGAGCGAAAGGCAGGATACACCCTGGACAGGTCGCCAGTCCACCACAGGGTAGAAAGACAGACACATTCACACCTAGGGGCAATTTACCATGTCCACTTGGCCTGACTGCATGTCTTTGGACTGTGAGGGGGAAACCGGAGAACCTGGAGAAAGCCCACGCTGACATGGGGAGAACATGCCAACTCCACACGGAAAGGACCGTGGTTGCCCGGCCGGGGAATCGAACCCGGTCCCTACTTGCTGCGAGGTGACAGTGCTACCCAGAGAAGTCAGATGATTTAACAAAATGTATCAAATTAATTCTGAAATGAATAAATAATTAATATGTAAACACATTCGTTCAGGCTGCACAGTAGTCTTCACCTTCTTTCACAGTGGTGTCGATGGTGAAAACGGCTCGCAACACACGTGGATCTGCATTTGATTTCAACAGCAAACTGCTGCTTCTATCTTACACACAGCTTATATGAACGATAGTTTGGTTCAGCTGATGAGGTGGTGGGGTGTTAGTGTGTGTTGCGCTGGTCTGAGTGGATCAGACACAGCAGTGCTGCTGGACTGAGAACCAAAAAATATCCAGCCAACAGCGTCTTGTGGCCACTGATGAAGGACTAGAGGATGACCAACACAAACTGTGCAGCAGCAGATGAGCTGTCGTCTCTGACTTTACACCTACAAGGTGGACCGACAAGGTAGGTGTGTCTAATAGAGTGGACAGTGAGTGGACACCTCCAGCAGCACCGCTGTGTCTGATCCACTCATTCCAGTGCAACACACACTAACACACCACCACCACATCTGTGTTACTGCTGAGAATGACCCACCATCCCAATTAGTAGCTGCTCTGTGAGGGTCCATGGGGGTCCTGACCACTGAAGGAAGAACAGGGTAACAGAGTATCAGAGAAATAGATGGTGAGACTATGTGGTCAGTGGAGCTGACCATTTGCTTTTAATAGGTTTAGGCCTCAGTTAATCCTGAGATACAGCACCATCTGGTGGCAGATGTGCGTTTTTTGAAATGACACAGCAATTAAGTTTAAACCGTAGCTCTCGTCTCGTCTCGTCTCAGCAAGGGTGTTTAAGAACCCACGTGACGCATTTAGGTTTAAACTCGGGTTAAACTCTAAACCACAGCTAAGCTGATAACAGTGCAATGGCCCTAAATATGCCCATCAAATCATTTGGGATTCAGCCATGTGTGGACATCTCCACACTGGACAAACAGAGCCATGTTTGGATGTAGAAGCCAGTGTTTCATAGCTTACATAGGGCACGATAAAGAGACTCGGCCTGGGTCATCAGAGCATCACGTGACTTTTAAACTCTGGCAATAAATACAGACAGTAGAGAAACGTGTTATACTTTTATATTTAAAATAGTTTTTATCTATTTACCACTGACATATTATTACTATTATGAAAAAATGCTCATTATAATAAACAAATCAAGCAAAAAACAAATCACTTGTGGTGTGCAAGGCCTTAAGGCTGGTCATTTAATGTGCTTTTAGTGTGCAAAGGCCTTAAGGCTGGTCATTTAATGTGCTTTTAGTGTGCAAAGGCCTTAAGGCTGGTCATTTAATGTGCTTTTAGTGTGCAAAGGCCTTAAGGCTGGTCATTTAATGTGCTTTTAGTGTACAAAGGCCTTATGGATGGTCATTTAAAGCGCTGTCGGTGTGCAAAAGCATTACTGTCAATCATTTTAAGTGCTTTGGTGTGTAAAGGCCTTAAGGCTGGTCATTTAAAGCACCTTTGGTGTGTAAAGGCCTTAAGGCTGGTCATTTAAAGCACCTTTGGTGTGTAAAGGCCTTAAGGCTGGTCATTTAAAGCACTTTGTGTGTAAAGGCCTTAAGGCTGGTCATTTAAAGCACTTTTGGTGTGTAAAGGCCTTAAGGCTGGTCATTTAAAGCACTTTTGGTGTGTAAAGGCCTTAAGGCTGGTCATTTAAAGCACTTTTGGTGTGTAAAGGCCTTAAGGCTGGTCATTTAAAGCACTTTTGGTGTGTAAAGGCCTTAAGGCTGGTCATTTAAAGCACTTTTGGTGTGTAAAGGCCTTAAGGCTGGTCATTTAAAGCACTTTTGGTGTGTAAAGGCCTTAAGGCAGGTCATTTAAAGCACTTTGTGTGTAAAGGCCTTAAGGCTGGTCATTTAAAGCACTTTTGGTGTGTAAAGGCCTTAAGGCTGGTCATTTAAAGCACTTTTGGTGTGTAAAGGCCTTAAGGCTGGTCATTTAAAGCACTTTTGGTGTGTAAAGGCCTTAAGGCTGGTCATTTAAAGCACTTTTGGTGTGTAAAGGCCTTAAGGCTGGTCATTTAAAGCACTTTTGGTGTGTAAAGGCCTTAAGGCAGGTCATTTAAAGCACTTTTGGTGTGTAAAGGCCTTAAGGCAGGTCATTTAAAGCACTTTTGGTGTGTAAAGGCCTTAAGGCAGGTCATTTAAAGCACTTTTGGTGTGTAAAGGCCTTAAGGCTGGTCATTTAAAGCACTTTTGGTGTGTAAAGGCCTTAAGGCAGGTCATTTAAAGCACTTTTGGTGTGTAAAGGCCTTAAGGCTGGTCATTTAAAGTACTTTTGGTGTGTAAAGGCCTTACGTTATTTAAAAGCACAAAAGGCCTTAAAGTCAATTTTGTAAAGCCCTTAAAACTTGGCCAAAGGTCATTCACAGCACATAAGTTCATAAAAGGTAGAGCTGACCGATCAAATCAGTTTCATCTGTGACAAATTTTTGTAATGTGTCACTCTTTTGTATAAAAAGTCGAGACGCAACAAATCACAAACACTTCAAGGTAGTAACTTTCCAAATATTTTTTATTGTAATCATGTAAGAAAATAAGACAAAGCAACAACGTCCTCCTTTTTTTTTTTCCTTCAATGGCACACAAGGTGAAAGTTTTACAAGTTTGGCAACCAAAAACGAAGAACGAAGAAAGAAAGAAACCTTCAGAGGGGAAACGGAAGCGGAATGTGTCCAAGGCTGGTCTTATCTTTACCTGTTAAAGTTACTTTTAAACTAGATCGAATTTCGCTTAAATATACCTAAACATCAAATGACAACAGAGGGATGAAGTACAGCATGAGCGCGAGGAAGATCCTTCCCCTGGACGTACGACGAGCACATGCTTGGTTTGCATAGCTTTAAAAGATTGAAAAGAAAGATCATTGCTTGTCTGTTAGCTACGTATCGAACTGATTAGGTTGTGCTGGAATGAGTCGAGTGCTGTTAAATCTTAAGTCTTACACAAACCGGCACCTGAACCGAGGCGTTCCGCGCCGGACCGCGAGCCCCGAGCCAAATGTCCAATGAGAACGTCGTCATGGCGACTCATGCATTCTCACCTTCATGCTTTGGGTCCACGTAAGGCCTAACGATTAATCAGTATAAATATAAAGTGAAGCAAACCCGAAAAAGAAAAAGAAAAAAGAACATTTTCTCCGTTAAAGTCACAAAAACGTGAACGGCCAGTTTGCTGTGGGCTTCTCTCTTCCTGAAGGTCTACAATGCTCTACGTTAAAGGAAACCGTTTAACGAAAAATAAAAAAAATCAAACATCCACAGTTTTCCCTTCAGGAACATGTTCATCAGATCAGGTTTAGGGTCTGAAGTTTGCTTCTTTAGTTCTGCACTGGAGCTACGAGGCTAATGTAGCTAAAAAGTAATAGAAGCTTATGTATGCCAATTAGCATGTTGCTAATGCCATGAAACACATGCCTGAAACTACACTGAGTTGTTAAAGGTGCAGTATGTAAAATTTAGTGGGCTCTATTAGCAGAAATGGAATATAATAAAAAACATGTTTTTATTACTGTATAATCACCTGTAACTATGAATTGTTCTGTCTTCAACCCAAACACTGACGATAGAGGGCGCTTTTTAAGGTTTTACGAATTTGATGGTGCTGTAGTTCCGGTCGGAAGACGTAGAAAGAGGAAGAAATCGGTGGCTGCCGCCGGTGCTGGCTGACTATTTTGTGTTGTGAGAAGTCTGAGAACCCAAATGTTGACAAATAGAGCATCAGACTTATTATTTAGCGCAAGAAAAAGCGAAGGAGGGTGAATCCTCACCGTCAAAGAAGCAAAACAAAATCGGGACAGACGACGGCAGAAAACCGAATGGCCGCCTTAGGTTCTACTACGCGTTTGGAAAGGGAGGGGTGAGGGAGGGGGATTCAGCTGGTTGCAGTCTTCAACCTCACCACTACATGCCACTAAATCTCACACACTGCACCTTTAAAGGGGCATTCCAGCCTAAAACTAGCATTTAATGTTATTTGTCATGCCATGTGATGAGCCTCGTTGGTTTTCATGTTTTTTTTGTACTCATCCACCAATGTTCTCGGACTACAACACCCAGCATACTCTACATAGGGAGCGGCTCCTGTTCCAACAGAAGAGGCCACCATATTTATACAGCAGGAGAACGGACAAACCAAACTGACTCTAGAGGGCGCCTTTCACGTTTTTACAAATTTGGCGGAACTGTAGCTCTGGCTGGAAGATGTAGAAAGTCGGTGCTGCTGCTGATTTTGTGTTGTGAGACGTCTGAGAACCCAAATTTTGACAAAAGGAGGTTCAGAGTTATTGATTAGCTCAAGAAAAAGTGAACGAGGGTGAATCCTCACCGTCGGGGACATCGGGAAATCGAGGGAGGATGATTCAGTTGGTTGCAATCTTCAACCTCACCACTAGATGCCGCTAAATCTCACACACTGCACCTTTAAAGGGGCATTGCGACCTAAAACTAGCATTTAACGTTATTTATGCCATGTAATGTTGTGCAGCACAGCCTTGCATCTGTTTTAACCTTGTATCTTCAAAATAGTGACTTTACAGGTGGAGGAAAAAAACCTACTCTACTTTTAATGCAAGTCAATGGAACCAGACGATTTGCCAAGCCATTTACGGTCATTTTTGTCTGTCCATTCGTCGTGAAATTCACGGACAATGTAAAAGACGACGAGTATTTTCTAATTATTTCAGAAACTGAAAAACAACAAAGCAGAGACAGCAGAGATATGAGTAATATATGCCTTCAATATTCTCCGTCACATATTGTTGAATTTGTGTGTTGATACACGGCTGAAATGGATGTCCCATATTTGCGGATTTCAAATAAGCTGGTATGCATGTCACATATGTCCATATAGACAAAATAAGCTGTATATAAGGGAAGTCAATATACGAGAACACATCATCTATTCGAAACCCTTATATCTGATTTCTGTAGGCGTAGCCAAGTGAATATAGGAATGCAGTTAGCCTGATGCCAACGGATTGAGTAGATGCAGAGATGTTACATATGAAGAGACGGTCACTGGTAGTAATACAGGAAAGCTCAACATGGTGTCTGTTGACAGAGAAAGTCCCGCCCTTCAAGAAAAAGAGCCAATCAGCTTGTTGGTTATGTTGTGAGCGCCCCCTTGTCGGCGAGATCTGCACAGCAGCCAGAAGAACCCAGGATAATCAGGCTTGTGTGTGTTAATTAAGCCAAACGTTACAAACTAATTATGCAGACTTCGTCAAATTTTTATCTGTGATTTCCAAATGGTTTTAAACGCTAATTTGGCCTTTAGTTTCGAGTATTTTGGTCCCCCATTCAACGAAACTGGAGTCTGGTCTTCTATGGCTGGAAATAACTGCCCTGCGGTGTCGCAAAGATGACGCTGGGTGGACAGACTTCCCTGTTAGGACTCTGGTAGACGCTTTCATGTCTTCTTACCTACATTAGCCTTGTAGTGCCAGCAAAACTAAAGAAGCAAGCTTTAAAACAACAAACCGGTCCTGGGTGATCAACTATATTAGGTAGGGCTGGGCAGTTTGATGATATTTCACCCTTATTGTGATACATTATGGCACAATATGCTTTTCTAAGCAGGTCATGGATCTTCAGTACTTGAACTGACAAGGAATTCCAAAGTGAACATATTTAGGCCGTTTTAGTGGATTTAGTGTGGCGAAGTTCGTAAAACATTGAATAAAAATGAGTATTTTTAAATGCTAGTTGTTTTATATTCGGCACATGTTCTATGCTGTCTGTTCCAACTTGTTAATCTCAGAAAAATGAAATATTGTGGAAAAAAAAAAAAAAAAAACAAGCACTTGAACTAGTTTCATTCAACTTTGATTGGAATAAGCATTCCAAGGATTTATTTAGGTTATATAAATAAAACTAGTTAATTTACTTGTTGAAGTCATTTTTATTGAACTGACGAGTCATTTTTTTACAGTGTAGTTTGAAAGTGACTCAAATGATCATGACATTTTTTTTGCCACCCCTAATTTGAGGTAAGGAGGGAAAACTGTGCACATTTGAGATTTTATCCACAGAACTACGAGCACAGGCGCTAAAATGTGTACGGAATGAATTTACTCACACGCTGGACAGTTTGGAACGAATCCGCTCGTGGCTAAAGACTTTCTGTTCCTGCAGCGCCCTCTGCTGGCGAAGAGGCAGAGCAACTCGAACCAGCGAGTCATCGCCGTCATGCAGTTCAGTGGACCCTTAGTAGCCCCTGAGGTCACCCAAACCACACATGCACGCACGGACACGCACTCACACGTACAAGTAAACATCTCCAACAGGACCCCCCATACAGAGAATCGAGGATAAGGCAAAAATGGCAAACCCAGGCCGTTTTTTTTATCCTAGAATGCAGAAAAAAGTCTCACACTGAGCGTCAGTGCTTTTACAACACTACTGGAACTAAAAGCAGGACAACACACAGAGGAATGTCGCACATGTACCTCTGCCAGCAAAGGTAACTGACCTGACCAGGACCGAAGCTCGAGAAAAAGCAGGACAGTGGATTGATAAGGACGTTGATCTCGTATGGCACATGGTCTCCTTCAGAGAGCTCCACAAACGTGGGTTCCCCGAAACAGAATGATTTAGGGCCTCTTTCCCAGATTCAGATCAAGCCGAGACTAGATAGAGACTCAGGACAATCGATGACTAGAAAAGGGAAAGATTTATAGTGATATTGGGTCGAGCCTTAAAGGGGAACGCCACCCATTTTTCAACATTTCTGCCTAATTAAGTGGTTAAGAGAGTCGTTCAGAGTGGGCTGGTGTGAAAAGTTCCGTTCTGGAGAAACTTGGAGTCCGAACCTTTCACAGTGGTGGTGATGGGAACCAGGGTGCTGGACTCGCGGAAGCTTTCTTAAGAAAAACGCTTGACGGTTCTTGACACGAGCAATAAGAAGCTCATGAGAACGTTCTTAAACGCAATTCTTGAAGAGGAGATACATTTTCAGGCTGTATTCATTATTTAATTATTATCATTATTTAATCCACTCAGAGCAGCAAAGTGGAGGAAAAACACCAAAACCAAGCCTTAAAAAAAAAAAAAGCAAACAAGAACTGGAGGTGATGGTGGGATAAACAGGAAAAACATCCTCCTTGGAAAACACGATAATCGTGGGGTGACGGCGGAAAGCAAGAGGCGAGGATGAGGAGCAGCAGAGACAGTTCATTTTAAATATACATTAATACATTTAGATGCTCACCTCGTCATCTCTCACAGCCTAAGACGAGTGTGAGGCTTAATTAAGAACAAAGAATACCAATCGTCGTGTGGCTGGAGGTCAGGGATCTGGCCCTGTGACCGGAAGGTCGCCGGTTCGATCCCCAGAGCCGACAGTCCATGACTGAGGTGTCCTTGAGCAAGACACCCAACCCCTAACTGCTCCCCGGGCGCCGTGGATAGGGCTGCCCACCGCTCCGGGCAAGTGTGCTCACTGCCCCCCTAGTGTGTGTGTGTGCTCACTAGTGTGTATGTGGTGTTTCACTTCACGGATGGGTTAAATGCGGAGGTGGAATTTCCCCATTTGTGGGATCAAAAAAGTATCACTTATTTGAAGAATAGCAACCTTTTTCTCATAACCTCTTCAACTCCTTGGAACCACCGGCCAAGATATTACATGAAGCGGTTATGAATAAACAGGCCTAAAACACATTTTATCTAACCGCATGCGGGGTGAGCTAAAGAAAACCTACTATTCCAGATTTTCCACCATCAGCATTCCATATAAGCTCAGAAGACTCGTGTGGGTTCTCTGGCGGTTCTGGATGGTAAATAAAACGTCTATATCTGTGTTGTAGTCAAAGTAAACCCTGGTTCCCATCACCACCACTGCGAAGAAGCCGGTGAGTTAACAAGTTCGCTCACAATGAACCACTTCGATCCACTCAATGACCGTTTACATTTCAAAGAAAAAGTTTAGCAGCGTCAAATTTGGAATCTAAAACTTGTGCTCGGTCGTGTGCGGACGAGCAGACATGGGCAAAAAAGGTGGGGATTCTGAAGTAAACTCACTAACCTTATGGATAATCCTCCTTGTTTGTGCCACGTAAACACAAAAGTTTAGACATTAAAACGATCCCAGATTTCCGAGGTTGAATAAAACCCTCGGACGTCACTGCACTGAAGTGCTTCACGAGACAGAAAAGGACAGCTGGAATAGTAAAGAAACAGTGGCCTTGACCACAGTGTGTACTGAGAACAGGAACATTGGTTTTTATGTGCTGCTCCAATGGCCACTCATTTCAGTGCTGTGTGTGTGTGTGTGTGTGTTGGGGAAGGGGAGTTGTGTGTGTGTGTTGGGGGGGAGACTCTCTGGTTTTACTCTCGTTTATCAGCCGCTTTGGACTGCTCCCTCTGGATCATGCAGCGGCGGACGATGCTGTCGAAACTGCCCAGGTAGAAGAGAGCGATGGTGCGGAAGAGGCCCATGGTCACAATCTAAACACACACAGAGACAGAACAGAGGAAAAACATGACACACATACAAACTACAGACTTTCACTCACTTAACGCGAGTCTTTAGCGCTGAACTCCAGCCGTTATTGGCTGTGGACACCACAGTGTACAACAGTACATCCATCCAATCCATCCAAGACCCCTCCTGGATCGGGGCCTTGCCGGGGCGGAAGGGCTTGTGTGGTCTAGGGGTCTTCAGAGCCAAGTCGTCCGGCAGGATGGGGTCTCCCAAGGCAAACAGGTCTCCACGACTGAGGGTGTCTTCACACATGGGCCGTTTCAGCGACTGAAGTCATGGTTATTTTTGCATATGTGATCCCCTCTAAACGTCGTCTCAGTTTGGTTTGTTTTGTGGTTCGATTGATTTGTGCCTTGTGAAAACAAAACGGCCCCTGTCCGCTTTAGCTGTACCTTATGGCGAAGACCTCGAGGCTCGCCGTACGCACAGCCACAGTCTCGGCAGGTAAAACAGACCAAGGGTCATTTATAAGGTTCTACTCGGGATAAAGTCTCTGATCCGAGACAGACAGCAGCGCTGACTTATTAAAGCGGGAAATGTGAGCCACTAAAAACAAGCTCAACACAGCTCATTTAGCAAAAGAAGCTGCCAATTAGGTAGGTACCTGCTGCAGTCCTTCAGTGATGGAGGTGACGGGGGACATCCCACAGGTCAGAGCTGAGAGCATGTAGCCGTCAGGACCCACGGAGCTGTTAAAGTTCCCCTGCTGTAAAAGGATAAAGAGGCGATTAGAACAAATCACACACGACCCACAACGCAGTTACTACTCAATACGTGTGAAACTACTCGTCACTTTAATTTTAATGTGCCACAAAATGCACTTTCAGATTTTTCAGCAACAAAAATGTATTACGTTCTTTCATTCCTGTAGAAGCACAGCGGCGGTAAGACGGCACCGTTATTTCTAATGTTATCAAATTAAAACTTCCCTCTCATTTAATTTTGTGCTCAAAGTGACGATTTTAAATCCATTTCTGCCATGTGGTACACCTACACCCACCTACACCCATCAGGCGTAACATCATGACCACCTCCTTGTTTCTACGCTCACTGTCCACTTTATCAGCTCCACTTACTGTATAGCTGCACTCTGTAGTTCTACAGTTACAGACTGTAGTCCATCTGTTTCTCTGATACTTGAGGGCCCTTAGCCCTCAGTTTTGCGCGTTCACGTTTAGGGGAAGGGGATTCCAGTTGAGATAGAGGGGTGGGGGTGAAGTGCTGGGGCTACATGACCCTCCATATGGAAGTTTTTCAGAAACTCCAAACGGAGTGAAAGGAGGAAAAAAAAAAAAAAAAAAAAAAAAAAAAAAAAAAAAAAAAAAAAAAATCGGCAAGACGGAGAACAAGAGACCAAAGGAACCCACAAATGTGAGAATTTTCTGTTAAAAAATTACGATAATCGTCATATCATCATAGTTTCGTGTCGTTTCAGTGTATTACAGTCGTTGATGTCTCAGTAGCCAGCTCACTAACTTTCCCGTTCCACCTTAAATAGTCAACAGTTCTGACTCCTGAAGCGCCAGAATGTAACTGCTGCTCCATTTAAGGTGGAACGGGAAAATACAAACAAGAATCTGGAGAATCTCTGACTTCAGCTTCACATCACTGAAGAATTAGGGGGGGTGATAATAAATAACTGCCCCCCTCTTTGAAGGCGTATGATCCCTAAATGTAACTAAAGCCCAGCAGTGAGGAGCTGAACTTTCCCCTCCTCTGCTGTCCCTGCAGACGGGCAGGGTCGCCTACAGAGCGGCACTAGTAGCTGTTAAGGAAGTGATGCTCTTTTATTAGAGGGTCTCATTTCAGAGGAAGATCTCAACCACTGCCCTGTAGCTCAGGAACAAGGGGCGAGGAGAGACTTGAAGACAAGGGTTAGGGGTAAAAATAAGAAATGGAATTGGGCCTTAAACCTTAAACCTTGTTTATTTGAACAAAACACCTACCCATCTTTTCTTTCGATGGTGTAACCGCTGTCCCGCATATTGTTTTTGTGGGTGAGATGCATGTTACATTACAATGCATGCTGGGGATTGTAGTGCAGCTCACACAGCTTTGCCACATGGGATCTGTTTCGCTGCAGTATTAAAAATGTCATTATTCATATTCTTTCCACTCACAAAGGTTTCAGGTTAAGACTGAAAATCCCTCAAATTTCAGCCGAGAAGTAGGAACGCATTAGTGCGCAGACCGAAGACTTACCACCGCATCTTTAACGATGACTTTGGCCACCTGCTCAGGCTGACACACTCCAGACGTCTCAGAGATCAGCTTGGTCTCTAAAGGCTGAGACAGAGATCACAGTTAAAATCCACCTCTTTATAAAGATTATTCATTAAAACAGTTCATTAAGAGGAGAATTCACCCCAGAACTGCTCCTGTCTGGAAAAACATGAATCAAACACCTCGGGAAATACGGCAAAGTTCTTGTAAAGTCACTGTGTGTGTAGCAGAAGACGAGAAGGCCATCGACTGGACGTTAAAGAAAAAATTTAAATCAACACTTTTCCCTTTCTCTCAAATGTAGCTGGTCAGTCAAGACAAGTCACCCATTAGCACTGTGCTAACTACATGCGCACATCCTCACACAGGCTGCTCAGTAATCTCTACCAGACTTGATGATGTGGTTTCTGTCTGTGTTTACATGCCAAGATTTTTGCCAAACCAATTGAATAAATTCCGATTACAGATTCAGACTGAGCTGTTTATTCTCACTCTGCTCAACAATCTGATGGAAACTCTTCATTTACACACCCACTACAAGAAATCCGATGCGAAATGATGAGCATGGATGGAGAACCACTTAGAGTGAACATTACCATGACAACCAGCATCACGTGAGGTCCAGTCAGAGTGAGATGAGCAGCAGTGAGCAGTGATTGTGTTTTTAACTGCTTTAAAATGACGTCAGACTCAGGAAAACGTCCTTCACACGTCCTTATTAAAGAAGGCCGAGAGGAAGACGTCGTGCTCTGAGACGCATAAGCTGGACGTCCGTCCCACCGCCGTCTTTTAAAGATCAGAGCATGAACTTCGTCTCCTCTGCAGACCAGTTTCTGCTCCGCCGTGTCGAACGGTATGAACTTTTGCCAGAGCTGGTTTATGAGTTCTGTGACTTCAGGCTATTACTCTTCTATTTAACAGACTGTTGACCTGCTGTGTGAACGTAGCTAAAGTCCCATTATAACATCACCAGCCACATGATACATAAATACTATACGAATTATTTTAAAGCTTAGTTTTCAGGAAGTTACTGAAACCATGAGTATCAGCCAAAGGTATCAGTACTGGCTGATACTCAAGTATTGGTATCAGTATTGGAGAAGTGGTATCGTGCCATCTCTACAAACCATTCCTGCATTGCTTTAGAAACAATCCATGGCCCTGCCGCAAAAACAGCAGACATCAGTTCACCTTGGTCTTGTTCTCCTCCGTCAGGCATGGCGTGTCGGTGTCAGGAGGGTAAGACACTGTGACATAGATGTTATAGGGCTTCACCTGGAGGAGAGACAGAAGGACAGCTGCTAGCAATCAAACAACAAAAAGCCAAACAGTAGCGACTTTAAAACCTTCAGCGCTGAGCTGCCCTGCTGGCGACATCCTGTATCAAAAGAAACGGCCACGACGTAATAAGGTGTAGGAACAAGATAATTAAGTCATGGCCATGACTTAGTAAGACATGGGAATGAGATTGTACCTTAGTCAGCTTAATAAGGCACAATCACGTTGCCAAACATACTAACTCATGGCTGCGATTTCATCATCTTGTTCCCACGCTTTATTAAGTCATGGCCATGCATAGACCACTGCAGTCGTGCGTCATTCTGTGGTCCTCGTTATGCCCATATTAGGAACTCCGGGTCTGAGCTCCATTTCTCTGTGGGCCAGAATGAATGGGGTTTTCCAAAAGTCGCCTCTATCGCCCCCTGTGTTAAATAATTTTCAGATCCAAATTTCAGATCCTGGATCCTCCGAATTACGAGGTCGTAAAGAGCTACAATACTAATATCGCTACATGCGAGCTAAAGCTACAGCGCATCAATTGTCATTAAGTTAGATGAAACTAAGGCAGGCAGTGCTAGGAGTCTGAAAGGATGTGTAGCTGATCAAGAAGAACCTCGCTGAGAAAAGGAGATGGACACCCCAAACAAAGAAGCTGAATGGTGGACTGACCGCCCCAGAGTCCACACCTCGGCACCACCGAATGGGTTTGAAGACTTCAGAAAATCAAACCAGCTTCTAAGACTGAGCTTTGGAGGCGTGTCTGCAGATCCTTTGAGGAGCCGAAATGACGGTACAGAATGACGCACTGAACAATCAAACAGCTGACACTAGATTTAGGTGTTGAGGCTTCTGTTAAATGCTTGTTTTCTCAATGGACGTTCTGACTATTAAATTAACGATCAAATTAATGAAAGGTGGTTTCTGACTTTTGCACAATGCTGCATAAATCTAGGTACTAAAGGCTAAATATTATGAATATTTAGGTTAAAATGTGCTTCTAGGTTGACTCCAAAACCACACTTCGCCCTACCTCCATCTGCAGGGCCTCGGCGAGCCCCCTCAGGGCGAACTTGGAGGCGGAGTACGCAGTGTATCCAAACAGGCCGAGCTGTCCGGCCTGGGAGGAAACGAACACCACCCTGCCCATCCTCCGCTCCTTCATGGTGGTGATGACGGCCCGCGTCGGATACACACTGCCCAGATAATTCACCTCCATCAGACCCTGATGGACACACACATTACGCAGGTCAGTCAAGCACCAACTCAGGAAAACATCTGGAGTGTTTAGTGATGAAGCTTTTTAAAAAGATAATCTGCATTATCAGCAAGATAAAATTCCTAGATTTGCTCCTGAAATACGAATGTGTGATCTTATCTTGACCTGTCAGATTTTAGGACGAAAACAGAGACGGCTTCTGTAATACGGCTCCTGGTTGCCAGGTTTCTCTACAGTCAGCTACTTCAGACCTCTCTGAATGACTTTGTTTACATCTCACCGACCTGCCTAAGAGTGATTATCTTATCAGTATCATTTATCATCTCCTCAGGCTACTGGCATTCCAGACTCACCCGGAAGCGCTCCACGTCCACTTCCTCAAACTTCCCAGAGACGGACATCCCTGCGCAGTTCACCAGCATGTCCACCGGGCCCAGCTTCTCCTGAGCCTGCAGATACACACAGCCAGCCAACAGCAGCTACACTCAATGCTGTTCAAATAGACTGCAGATCTCTGACCTCAGTAAACATTCGATTACAATTCTTCAGGAAGCACCAGGGCCTGGATATCGGGATCATATGGGCATCATTATTAGGCCGATACAAGCGGACAATGCTGGATCAGATTACTGTAAGAACGAATGCGATCCAATCCTGTAACAGCGCCCATGCACACTGTGAGATGTGTGGTCAATAGAGTGATCGAGTAGTTTCGATGCCATAGACTACTTTCACGTCATCGTCATAAAGCTACACTGTAAGCTCCGGGGATTTGGAGACCCCTCTGGTGGAAATGTGTAACTGCTGATTTTTGAAATTCTGATTATTGAAAGAGAATTTAAAGGGAACTCGGTCAAAACTTGGTGAAGGTCACGTCTTCATCTTCATCAGTAAAACGATGTACAGTATAATCGATTTCGGGATCATTTGAGACTTAAACATCGAGCCGGACCTACTTTTTGAGCCTGTGTGTGGGGCATTAATACATGAAAACGTACGACAAAAACTCAAACTGCTGCTTATTATCTCAGGCTTTACCGGGCGACTCACAGCAGTTTCAGCCTGTTTTTATTCTCCACATAATTATTTCGATTATTAAAAAAAAAAAAAAAACCTTAGTGCAGCTTTGAGTGAAGTGCTTCAATTAAAAACTGCTGATTTTAAACCTGAGTAGGTTAAAAAAATAAAATAAAAAAATGTTGGATCGGTATCGGCCGATACTCGGTATTTCAGTATCGGTATCAGATAAGATGACAGGTATCGAGTCTTCACTATTCAGTGCATTGTAAAATTAATCTATGCAATTTGAATGTGACAGTTCATATTAAAGAGCACTGAACTTGAAATGTGACGTCAGTAGCTGAATATAGACTATAATGACAGCATGCTGGGCTCCTTCATGCATTCCTGCATTTAACAGGTGAGAATATGATCTTTACTGAACATAAGTGAAAAGGAATCATAACGGACTATAATAGATTCTATTTTAAGGGCAATCCAAGTGAATCGCCACCTTCGTAAGCTCAGTGATCTTATGGCTGAACTGAAACACTAACTTACCTGTTTTATTACACTCTCCACTTGGCTGTAATCTTTGGACACGTCGACGGAAATGCACAGCACCACCTGAGAGGTAATCAATGACGAATAATCGATTACAGCCACAGCATGGAAGCCTATGAGTGCTTTACTCTGCAGTTACAGCTCGTAAACGTTGTAATCACTGTGAGCCAAAGAAATGCAGCTAATCTGTTTCATTAAACATGTTGGGAGGTTCCTGCGTACCTGTTTATCATTGATGGCGCTTTTCTCCACTTCTTTCTTCGCTTGAACCAGCTTGCTCTGTAGAGATTATTTTTAAAATCAATAAAAAGTAAATAAAAGTTTCGCTCAAGAGACTAAAAAGATGTTTACTGGCTCTGCAAAGCATTTAAAGGGCGACGTCTGTGTTTACATGCAGAGGTTTTTGCCAATCTGATTGAACGTATTCCGATTACAGATTCAGACTGAGGTGTTTATTCTCACTCTACTCAACAATCTGATGGAAAACCTTCGTTTACCTGCTCACTACAATCAACAATCAGGTCCAAAATGATATGTATGCATAGAGAACCACTCAGAGTAAACGTTACCATGGCAACCAGCATCACGTGAGTCCAGTCAGTGGGAGATGAGCAGCAGTGAGCAGTGATTGTGTTTTTAACTGCTTTAAAATGACGTCAGACTCAGGAAAACGTCCTTCACACGTCCTTATTAAAGGAGGCCGAGAGGAAGACGTCGTGCTCTGAGACGCATAAGCTGGACGTCCGTCCCACCGCCGTCTTTTAAAGATCAGAGCATGAACTTCGTCTCCTCTGCAGACCAGTTTCTGCTCCGCCGTGTTGAACGGTATAAACTCTCACTGTGACGCGACGCACAAGCAGAACGGACTGAAACTTTCCGATAGGGAATGTAATCGGATACAGGCGTTTACACTGATATTATTCTTCTATTTAACAGATTATTTACAGGATTACCCACCTCGCTCAGTCGGATAGAAACTGTATTCCGAATGGCCTCAATCGGAGTAGACCATTCCGATTGAGGTGTTTACATGGACGTGTTCTCTTCTGATTGAGCTATTAGTCAGACAATTAGGCTGCATGTAAACGTGGCTAATGACTCACCTCATCACGCGCCACTAAAGTGATGAAGGCACCTTGTTTATAGCACTCGATGGCAATGCACTTCCCAATGCCACTGCTGCCACCAGTCACCTGTTGATTAATTAATCAATTTTAATTATTTCATTTACACACTGAACAGCCACAGAGGCTCCAGAACGATCAGCAAACTACACATGACACTTGGTTCTGTAATGTTGTGTTGACTTTCTGAGTGGAAGTAAGTGAACATGTCGTCTACAGAGAACAAACATTTTAATACATAATCACTGTTTAATTACTGAGTTTAACACATTGGGGAAAAATAAAACACGAAGCGTGGTCTCTGCAAAAGTTATGGGAAATGTTATAATTTACCAGCTCCACTGACCGTATAGCTGCACTCTGTAGTTCTACAGTTACAGACGGTAGTCCATCTGTTTCTCTGATACTCTGTTACCCTGTTCTTCAGTGGTCAGGACCCCCATGGACCCTCACAGAGCAAGTACTGTTTGAGTGGTGGGTCATTCTCAGCACTGCAGTAACACTGATGTGGTGGTGGGGTGTTAGTGTGTGTTGTGCCGGTCTGAGTGGATCAGACACAGCAGTGCTGCTGGAGTTTAAACACCTCATTGTCGCTGCTGGACTGAGAATAGTCCATCATCCAAAAAATGTGGGCAGCGTCCTGTGGGCAGCGTCCTGTGACCACTGATGAAGGACTAGAGGATGACCAACACAAACTGTGCAGCAGCAGATGAGCTGTCGTCTCTGACTTTACATCTACAAGGTGGACCGACAAGGTAGGAGTGTCTAATAGAGCGGACAGTGAGTGGACACAGTGTTTAAAAACTCCAGCAGCACTGCTGTGTCTGATCCACTCATACCAGCACAACACACACTAACACACCACCACGCCAGTGTTACTGCAGTGCTGAGAATGACCACCCAAACAGTACCTGCTCTGTGAGGGTCCGTGGGGGTCCTGACCACTGAAGAACAGGGTATCAGAGAAACAGATGGACTACAGTCTGTAACTGTAGAACTACACAGTGCAGCTATACGGTCAGTGGAGCTGATAAAGTGGACAATGATTGCAGAAACAAGGAGGTGGAGGCCGGTCAGTGTATATTTAGCACATTTCCTTTCCACCTTAAGTGGTGCAGCACTTACCTTCTTCTCTACAGGCGGCAGAATGTAAATTATGCACCATTTAAGATGGAACGGAAAATAAGAGGCCGACTTCTGCGTCCTCTGTACTTCTAAATGAATGTAACTAGTGACCAGCCCCTTGTCCAGCTGTCCGTTTTTAGTCATTAACAGGTTAATGTGTTACAACTGAGTTTCCCCAGACAAATAAAAAAAATCAGAAATCATTAGAATTTACGGAGCCCCTGAGTGTCACCACAAATTACTATAATAAGACCAAGAATTAACATATTGAGGCCACAAATTAATATAAGGCCACAAATAACAACATAGAGAAATTGATATGTTGAGGTCATTATTAACTATACTGATGCCACAAATTCATATATTGAGGCCCAAATAACTATAGTGAGGCCACACATTAATATACTGAGGTCATTATTAACCATATTGAGGCCACAAATTTATATATAAAGCCCATAAATTACTATATTAAGACCACAAGTTAATATACTGAGGCCACAAATAATCACACAAATTAACATAGAGAGTCCAGAAATTAATATACTAAAACCACATCTTAGTAGATTGAGGCCATAAATAACTACACTGAGCCAAAAATGTATATCAATGGGACAAATTATTATACCGAGGCCACTAGTTACTGCACTGAAGCCACACACCAGTACACGGCGGCCAAAAGTTGATATAAAGATCACAAATGAACATATCGAGGGCACCGGTTACTACACTTACACCACAAATGAATATATAGGGACTACAAACGACAATAATGAGGCGACGAATTAGTACACCGCGGCCAAAAACGAATATACAGGCGCCACAAATGAATATATCGAGGCCACGACATATGATAAACTTCAATATAGGAACTCGTGGCCATGCCTTAGTGAAAAAATAATCACCATGTCAGCTCGGCGCTCGGCGAGAGTGAATATATTTTAGGGTTTGGTTTGTTTTTATCTTTTTTCCCCAAACTGGAGCTGCTGGTTTGTAAGGCTGCCTTACCACGACGTGGGCCCCGTTGAGTTTGAGCGGTTTGGGGCTGATCAGCGGAGATATCATGTAGAGCAGCAGGACGAAGGCCACGACGAAAGCAGCGACCACCAAAAGCATGACGAAGGGCAGGAGCGGCCACCAGGAGCTGGAGAAGAGCCAGGCCGAGACCGCGGAGCTCCAGCCCGGGTCGGAGGACATGGGGCTCCCGGTGGCTGGAGGCAACCTACGAGCTCACTAACGCTGTGCAAAGCGGGGTTTTCACAAGGCAAACGCGCGTTTGCTGGGCTTAAGAACTCGTATTCAATATTAATACGTTTGGGGGAAAATACGACGGGAAAATACAACGAGTTCAAACACGTACGGCTCACCAAAATGAACCAAAACACAACATTTACTGGGGCACTTGGACGCGATTCCGCGCTCGCTTATGGGATATGTAGTTTTTTTAGATCTCACGTACCGCTGACGAACGCGGCCCCGCGCTCTCGCGAAAGACTACAAGTTCCAGAGTTCAGCGTCGCGATTCGGGCGTGTCTTACCTATTTTAAGGGATTTGTAGTTTTTCTTGGTTTCGCGGGCTGATTGAATACGTGGGAAGCGCTTTAGGCAGAGGACTACACGTTCCAGAGTCCAGCGCCGCGTTGCAACAGACCGTAAACGTCCGTAACGCTTGTTCACAGAATTTGTAGTTTTTTTAGGTTTCATTTTACGAGAAACAGAGCAAAGCGCTTACATGGCGGACTACAAATTCCAGTGTCAGTCGTAAAAATCGCTGGGAACAGCACGGATGTGCTGTAGGAAAGTTAAAACGTCCAAAGGCAACAGTGTCGTAGAAACATGGAAAATATATTTCTGCACGTACACTATATTTCCAAAAGTATTCGCTCGTCTGGCTTCACACACACATAAAATTGAGTGACATCCCATTCTTAATCCATAGGGTTTAATATGATGTCGGCCCACCCTTTGCCGCTATAACAGCTTCAGCTCTTCTGGGAAGGCTTTCCACAAGGGTTAGGAGTGTTTTATGGGAATTTCTAATCGTTCTTCCAGAAGCTCATTTGTGAGGTCAGACACTGATGTTGGACTAGAAGGCCTGGCTCACAGTCTCCGCTCTAATTCATCCCAAAGGTGTTGAGGTCAGGACTCTGTGCAGGCCAGTCAAGTTCTTCCACACCAAACTGGACCTGCTTTGTGCACTGGTGCACAGTCATGTTGGAACAGGAAGCTGCCGTCCCCAAGGGGCCGAGCCCAACTCCTGAAAAACACCCCCACACCATGATTCCCCCTCCACCAAACTTTACACTCAGCACAATGCAGTCAGACAAGCACCGTCTCCTGGCAACCGCCAAACCCAGATGCATCTATCGGATTTCCAGACGGAAAAGCGTGATCGGTCACTCCAGAGAACACATCTCCTCTGCTCTAGAGTCCAGTGGCGGAGCTTGGTGATGTAAGGCTTGGATGCAGCTGCTCGGCCATGGAAACCCATTCCATGAAGCTCTCTACGCTGTTCTTGAGCTGATCTGAAGGCCACATGAAGTTAGGAGGTCTGTAGTGATTGACTCTGCAGAAAGTCGGTGACCTCTGCGCACTATGCCCCTCAGCATCCGCTGACCGCTCTGTCATTTTACGTGGCCGACCACTTCGTGGCTGAGTTGCTGTCGTTCCCAATCGCTTCCACTTTGTTATAATCCCACTGACAGTGGACTGTGGAATATTTAGTAGTGAGGAAATTTCACGACTGGACTTGCTGCCCAGGTGGCGTCCGATCACGGTACCACGCTGGAATTCACTGAGCTCCTGAGAGCGACCCATTCTTTCACTAATGTCTGTAGAAGCAGTCTGCAGGCCTAGGGGCTCGGCTTTATACACCTGTGGCCATGGAAGAGACTGGAACACCTGGATTCAATGATTCGGATGGGTGAGTGAAAACTTCTGGAAATTTAGTGCATATTAACCAAAGCTTGCATGTGTACGACAACCAGTTCTAAGCTGGCCTGACTAAAAAGTTCATTTTGATCAAAATATCAGCATAAAATCTAGGATTACAGCAAGGAATACAATCCTCGTCATTCCGTCTAGTCACATTATTCCTTACCACCAACAAATTCACATTTCTGTTTAAAAACTCGAAGCACTGAATGTACGTATGCTGAAAAACCTAAAACCGGGTAATGAAGAACCGCTTTTGACCCATTTTCTTTGCAGTCTCAGCCTTTATTTACACGTGTATAATAAAAGAAACAAGCAACACCAAAAACCTCACGAGTTCCGAAGCAGACAGATCTTTGCGGAGCTTCCAAATGAAAAAGACGAATATACAATTACGTAAAAGTACATAATAATAGCAAACTTTAAAAGCCATTTTCTATTTGAATAATTCTAAGGAAAAACCCACACCGTAAGTGCATAGGAGTACAGGCGTGTATCTGATAATCTGACAGAGTATGATTTTTATTATTTATTTATTTTTATTTTTAAATGAAATGTGCAAATAATAGTCAACCGTCTCCCAAATGTTCTGACTACGGAACGACGTAGACCTCCTGGATTTCCTGAACTGAAAGACAATAGATGTATGCGTCGAAGGCACATGGTTTGCTTAGCCGCAGCAAAAGGGTGAGGTGACCAGCAGAAGGCATGTCCAGATATTGTCTTGGAGTCACATGTACCTTAAATCTGCGTCTTTTTATTCTGGTACTCACTGTAGTTTGCCACGAGGCAGCCCTGTAGTCTGTAGAAAATGTAGTTACACTCACACATCAAAAGAAAAGGTTGCTATATCACAGTTGCTGGCAAGAAACTGAGCGTATTAAATACGATGAGCTAAGCACATTTGAGTGCCTGGCCCCCTAAATGCCTCTTAGTGATTCTTAATGTGGAGCGAGATAAACAGCTCAAAGGAAAGGTATTGGTGAGATACCTGGTCTGAAAGAGCTACACAACATCAGCCCTCCATGTCAAAGAGGGGATGGGAAGTCTCAAGGCATTGTTACAGTGAACTTCACAACAATATTACAACCCTTTTCAGTGGAAAAACATGTAAACGTCTTTCTCTGCTGGGACATTTACCTTAGCTTCGGTTGTTGAGTCCAGTCGGACGTGCTCTATAAACTAGTATCAGCGCTTGACCAGTTCAAAGGCTTCATTGTGACGCTGCCCACTGCATCCAATAGAATCAAAGTAAGGCTTTCGCTTTCAAACAAGCGGAAATATGTATGAGAATAACTTCATATTAGTGCCATGTACCACTGAACAAAGGCGTTCGTGAGGGAAAACAAAAAACAAAACAAAACAAAAAAAAAACAAAAAAACATACAGGATGCGGTTGAATTCAAAGCTAGCCGCCGGACACGGACAGTTACGAGGAGAGATCCTGGACACGCAGCCTCGGCCTGTGCTGACGGTAGCCATAGGGAAAACAAAACAAAAGGAAACTAAACGAGGGCTAGTATATGAATCGAGAGACATATCGGGTCCCCACGTAGCGTCCAGACCAGCCCGACTGTGCCGTCTGCTGAGCCGCCGGTCAAAGGGAGGAGTCCAGGAGGAGAAGAAACGGAAGAGAAGGAAGGAAGAAGACTTTACAATCAGGATGTGTTTGCTTTGGTTTCAGGAAGAGAGCCTTCCCTCTCAGCCCTCCTGGCCGAAGTCCTCGGTGAACTTCCTCAGCTTTTCCAGGTCCTGCTCGTTGACGGTGGGCTTCGTGTTGGTCAGCGATCTCAGCATGTCCGACTGAAAGTACGAGCAAAATGCAGGTTTTAGCACAGACGAAAGCAGGAGAGGGCAAGCTTTCCCGGAACGCTGGCCACAAAAACCTGGAATAATTTGATCCGATAACCTATCAAGTGCACCTGAAACTCTTATGACTTCACGAACTTAAGATAACATGTTTTACCAGGGTGGGCCTTACAAACAACCACCAACGCTATACTATGAATAATTCTGCCATTATTACAGAAATTAAAATGTTTATTAACATCAGCTGCTATTCTTTTTAAAAACTCTTTATTTCCGAAATTAGAAACTAGTTTTACATTTTTTTGAGTGCTTGTGGAATTAAAACCACAATCGCCCACTATCCTAATTACTATGCGCTTCTCATTTAAAGATAATTAGGGAGGGAGGGGCCTAAACAGTCATTTGGCAGGAGACCAATATTCCTGAATATATGACGTCTTTGATGTCATTATTCATCTAAAACGTAGAAATAGTGTCTTTTCCTTATTATTTTTGCATATTTTGGAGCCAGTCGTGAGCTGGAGGTTAGGGAACCAGCCTTGTGACCGGAAGGTCGGCGGTTGGATCCCTAGAGCCGACGGCACGTGACTGAGGTGTCCTTGAGCAAGACGCCTAACATCCCAACTGCTCCCCGGGCGCACCGCTTCAGGCAAGTGTGCTCACTGGCCCCTAGTGTGTGTGTGTGTGTGTGTGTGTGTGTGTGTGTGTGTGTTCACTAGTGTGTATGTGGCGTTTCACTGCATGGATGGGTTAAATGTAGGGGTGAAGTTTCCCTGTTTGTGGGACTAATAAGGGTCATTTCATCTTAATCTTAATCTTAATTTAGACCAGTTTGAATTGTTTCGTGGGACGGGACTGAAAAGCACATCTGAAACGCAGTAAAACCCTGAACCAACCACCAGCTTCAGAGCAAAGCCTGTATATATACACAGTAAAATACAAGAGCACTTTAGACATTTGAGAACTCCTTCAAGCTGCTTTAGAAAACTTCATTTCCCATTTACAAAGCAGCTCTAGAAGGAACAGAACTCACCATGCAAACCACAGGCTCCAGCAGCTTTTCTCCGGGAACTTCCATCCATGTCATCTCTATGGCGTTTGGATCACCTGGAGAACAAGGGGTCAGCAAGTCGTCCACGATGTTGTTTGGATCATCTCTTGAGGCCCCTCGTACCTATAAATAAAATACAATACATTTTTTTAAAAAGTGACTACCTGTAAAAATGATTGAATTCTTTTCTTTACCAAAACCTAAATTTTTATTCAAGCTGTAAGAGCTCGTTTTCTTTTTTTATTATTATTATTATTTTTTTTATAAAAGCTATTTGATGTCGGTAGGAACGTTTGACAAATACACCTCAAATACACCTACAGCAACTTTGAAAAGAAGCCTTCTTAGATGACACTAGTCCAGGGGTCGCAAGCCAAATGTTAAGAAGAGCCATTCTGTCCTTTCAAGAAAAGTGAAAATACCTTGGAAGCCACAACATTTAATGTTTATTTTACCATCTTGGCTGTAAATATGTCTCAGTATGTGCTGATAGGGGCTAAATATATAACCTAAACGAAAGCGCAGACTTACTGTGCTCTGCTTTAAGCTTTAGCTCAGTTATAGCCGCTTTTCTCGCATCTCCAGCAGGAAACCTTTGCTCAAAAGTAGAGCAGTTTCTTGTGAAACGTCTCTCAACGTTTAGTTTTTTACGAGGCTGGAGCCGCGTCTCATTCGCCAGCTTCTTGTTTGAATTTTCCCGTTCCATCTTAAATGGCACGCAACTGCTGCTGGAACGGGAAAATTTGAACAGGGAGCTGGCGAATGAGACGCGACTTCCGCCTCACGACTTTTCAGTGTTTCAGTTTCTCAATGCAGATTAAACGTATGAGGAAACCAGCTGGAGTGACTATAAACACTAATCAGTCCATTCGTCTCCAGATTATCGATGTCCGTCTTAAATCTCTCTCTTTGCCGTTTCGTAGCAACTAGCTGGGCGAGACTGTCGTCTGTGTTGCTATGGTGACCAGCCGTCTGCGCAGATCTTCAGGGTTAAAGGGTGAATCAGCAGTTCTACATTAACTCCAGCGTTTAAGACCATTTACTGTTAAACTGTGTTGAAGGATCAGCAGAGCTTTATTTTACTGTAGAGGAGGATTATTTTATTATTACCTACTGATCTGATTCAGCTGTGGAGCCACGACAGGGCAGGACTGACCCACACGTTGCTGACCCCTGGACTAACAGATGTAAAGTTAGCAATGTTTTTCTTAGAGATAGAAGATTTTCTTCCAATGATGTGTGATGTAATATATAATATTGAAATAATAGTTTTATACACTTCATTTTTTTGGTCTAACATGCACCAAAGTGTGGCTTTCATAACTACGTGGAAAATCGGTCCCGTTATTAAAACGGCATCGTACCCGTTTGAAGTGAGTGGCGGACTGGACCTTCCTGACCGGCTGCATCAGCGCGTCTCTCACTATGATGCTGATATCAGCTCCTGAGTAGCCGTCTGTCTTCTTTCCCAGAGTGACGAAGTCCGCTTCGCTGAGGCTGTTCGGGGTGGTGCCCAGGTGCAGCTTAAACATGGAGGAACGAGCGTGCTCCTCCGGAAGAGGGATGTAGATACGCTTCTCAAATCTACACACACACACACACACACACACACACACACACACACACACACACAAAGGAGGAAATGAATGAGTAATCCAGCCAAACATGGCAAATAGGCTTATTAAACTCCAGACACAATGATTTTTATTCAACATTTCACAACTGAACTGCACAAAAATCAGTTAAACAGGACTAATTAACCCTCCGTTTGTGTGTCTTTGTGATGATCCAGCTCAGAAATCCAGTTCAAACCCTTCCTGAAGTCCAGGTCCCTTTTACCTTGCCCATCATTTACATTCATGTAAGGACAATTACTGTCCATTCAAACCAGTAAACGCACCACTGCTATAAATAGCCTGACCATTCTCACACCCCTGTATGGAGCTGAACCAGTTCTCCAGCTCTAATCTCACCAGCTGAGGACTTGCCTCAGTGACTCATGCTGCCTCATGGTGTCCTGCTCTGCTACAAACGTATATTTCAATAGGGAGTTGAAAAACCTGTCCTGTGTGAGCTGAATCAGCTGAACAGTGCACGTCATTCATACACAGAACAGCCTGGAATAACTGTAGATGTCATTCGGAATTTCTAAATGACAGATGGGCGTTTCCTTTGGCTTTGAGCAGGACCCTTCACTGAAATTTTCCTATTGAGCCTACAGCACTGGTTTCCTATAGAAAGTGAGTGTTACCGTCTCCTGATGGCAGAGTCCAGTGTCCAAGGGATGTTTGTGGCTCCCAGCACCAGAATTCCCTTGTTATCATTACCAACACCTGAGAAAATAACAGTTCATTTGAGCCTCTTTATAAGCATATTACAGTGGCAATATATAATATATACAATACATAAGGCAATAATGTCATCACGAAACACAGCACAGCCCAATACAATACACTAGTGGTGTCCCATTTAGAAACAATGGGCACAATCAATCAATCATTCTTATTCCACATTTCACAAATCCAATTAAAACAGGACTAGTTCAAAGGGATCACCGACTTTTAAGACTTTCTACATAATTAACTGGTTAAGATGTAAACAGAGCCGTTCAGGGTGGTTTGGTGTGAAACGCTCTGTTCTAGAGAAGCTTGTCGCCCCACAATTGTTCACAGTGGTGGTGATAGGAACCAGACGTCCAACTTTAAAGCTCCCTCACAGAAAGTTAGTATATCACTGTTGTCAGAAGAAAAGCTCAAAAAAGGTAACTTTACAGGAGAAAACACGTATTAAAAGTAAAGTAAGTCAATGGAACCAGACGTCTTTAGTTTGGGTTGTTTCTTTTGGTCCATTCATCATGAAATTCACACACAATGTAAAGAGCAGCAGGCTTTTAAAAAACGGAGATACTAAACTAAAATGGAGATACGAGGTTTCATTCCGACAAAAGCGATACGAAATGGTTAGATATGCGCTGCCTGACATGTGACGCGCTGTTTTTTGGCAGTTCTGTGATAAGTTTTGGTTTAAAATGTATTTTAATCAACTTATTTTAATCCATTACTGATGGAGGGATGCATGCGGGGCGCTGTGCGGCAAAATAGTCCCAAAAGAAAACTTATTATTCCAGATTTTCCACTGTTTTCCATCATCAACATTCCATATAAGCTCAGAAGACTCGTGTAGGTTCTCTGGTGGTTCTGGATGGTAAATAAAGTGTCTATATCTGTGTTGTAGTCATGGCGACGGCTGGTTCCCATCACCACCAGTGTGAAGACATCTGAACCATTTTGCACCAAACCCACTCGTTTACATCTCAAAACACTGAATTATGCAGAAATTCTGAAAAATCGGTGGACATACGGTACCAGATAAAAGTCTGACCACATAATAATGAATTTGACCTTGATAATTTCAGATATCCATATTATTGCTATCGGAATAAAACCTTGTATCTCCATTTTAGTCGTTTTTCAGTTTTTGACATAATTTGAAAATGCCAGTTTCCCTTTACACCGTGTGCACATTTCATGATGAATGGACCAAAAGAAATGACCCAAAATGGCTTGGTAAAAAGTCTGGTTCCATTGACTTCCATTAGAAGTAAAACACTTTCCTTGTCCTGTAAAGTTACCATTGGAGATACGAGGTTGTCTTCCGACAGCAGCGATATATTGAATAACCATGACCACTGCTATATATAAGCATCTTAAACCTTTCTGGCTACAATGAGGTGCCTTTAAGAAGGTTCCCTCACCCTGCATCTGGACGAGGAACTCCGTTTTGATCCTGCGGGCCGCCTCGCTCTCGTTCTCGCTCCGGGAGCCACACAGGGAGTCGATCTCGTCTATGAAGATGATGGAGGGGCTGTGCTCTCTGGCCAGAGTGAACAAGTTCTTCACCAGCCTAAAGGAAATAAACCTCATTAGCCCTTTGATTCCACAATAACTAAAGATAATGCGAGCTGAGCTGAGAGCACTGTGGTGTTTAAAGCACCATACACAGTACACTGCCAAAAGTATTCACTCACTGATACCACAGGTGTATAAAGCCGAGCCCCTCGGCCTGCAGACTGCTTCTACAGACATTAGTGAAAGAATGGGTCGCTCTCAGGAGCTCAGTGAGTTCCAGCGTGGTACCGTGATCGGACGCCACCTGTGCAGCAAGTCCAGTCGTGACATTTCCTCACTACTAAATATTCCACAGTCCACTGTCAGTGGGATTATAACAAAGTGGAAGCGACTGGGAACGACAGCAACTCAGCCACGAAGTGGTCAGCCAGGTAAAATGACAGAGCGGGGTCAGCGGATGCTGAGGGTCATAGTGAGCAGAGGTCACCGACTTTCTGCAGAGTCAATCACTACAGACCTCCAAACTTCATGTGGCCTTCAGATCAGCTCAAGAACGGCGTAGAGAGCTTCATGGAATGGGTTTCCATGGCCGAGCAGCTGCATCCAAGCTTACATCACCAAGCGCAATGCAAAGCGTGGAATGCAGTGGTGTAAAGCGCCGCCACTGGACTCTAGAGCAGTGGAGACGAGTTCTCTGGAGCGACCAATCACGCTTCTCCATCTGGAAATCCGATGGACGAGTCTGGGTTTGGTGGTTGCCAGGAGACGGTACTTGTCTGACTGCATTGTGCCGAGTGTAAAGTTTGGTGGAGGGGGGATCATGGTGTGGGGGTGTTTTTCAGGAGTTCTGCTCGGCCCCTTAGTTCCAGTGAAAGGAACTCTTAAAGCTTCAGCTCCAAGAGATTTTGGACAATTTCATGCTCCCAACATTGTGGGAACAGTTTGGGGACGGTCCCTTCCTGTTCCAACATGACTGAGCACCAGTGCACAAAGCAGGTCCATAAAGACACGGATGAGCCAGTTTGGTGGGGAAGAACTTGACTAGCCTGCACAGAGTCCTGACCTCAACCCCATAGAACTCCTTTGGGATGAATTAGAGCAGAGACTGTGAGCCAGGCCTTCTCGTCCAACATCAGTATCTGACCTCACAAATGTGCTTCTGGAAGAACGGTCAAAAATTCCCATAAACACTCCTAACCCTTGTGGAAAGCCTTCCCAGAAGAGTTGAAGCTGTTATAGCTGCAAAGGGTGGGCCGACATCATATTAAACCCTATGGATTAAGAATGGGATGTCACTCAAGTTCATATGCGTACTGTACTGCAGATAACAAGCATTATTTAGAAACCTGATGCCTTAAAACAGGAAGTTACCTGCAAATGGAATGACATTTTCACAAAACACAGTTACTTAAAACACATGAAAATGTACAGATTAAGTTAAATAATCTAATTTCACGATACAGAAATATTAGATATGCTGACTCTATTTAAGACATCACTCCCCCCCCCAAAGATGAATAGCCAGTTGAGGCTGGTGCTGGGCCACTGCGATAATGGACTGCCACTGCTTTGTGGTTGAGAGTGTAACTCTGGAGGAAAAGCTGGAATGACTCACTTCTCGCTTTCTCCCAGCCACTTGGACACCAGGTCTGAGGAGGAGATGGAAAAGAAGGTGGAGTTGTTGGCCTCGGTGGCCACGGCTTTGGCCAGGTAAGACTTTCCTGTGCCTGGAGGTCCGAAGAGCAGAATCCCCCTCCACGGAGTCCTTTTACCTAAACAGAAAAAGGCAGGTGGGTCGTCACAGGTGCATTACAGACAGCGTCCAGACCAGAACGTCAAAGGACACTACTAAAGAGGCGGGAAACCCTGCTAAGCTAACTACTAAGGAACCGCCACAATAAAAACATGTTCATATAATGAACATATCTTAGCACAGGGGTCACAACCCAAATGCTCAGCAGAGCCTCTTTTGTTAAATTTGAACAAAATCAACATTTTATGTCCATTTTACTGAGTTAACGTTTACCACCTTGGCTGTAAATGTGTCTCAGTGTGTGCTGATGTGCTAATATAGGCTAAAAATATAATATAAACAAAACCACAGACTGACTTTGCTCTGCTTTAAGCTTTAGCTCAGCTACAGCCGCTTTTCTCGCATCTCTGGCAGGAAAGTTTCTTGTAAAACGTCTCTCAGCCTTCGGCTTTTGAGGAAGCTGAAGTCGCTTCTCATTCGCCAGATTCCTGTTCAAATTTTCCCGTTCCACCTTAAATGTTGGGAGCACCACAACTGTTTAAGTTTAAGCTTGAGTCTTGATCAGTTGGAGCTGCATGTGCGTCGCGTCACAGTGAGAGTTTATACCGTTCAACACGGCGGAGCAGAAACTGGTCTGCAGAGGAGACGAAGTTCATGGTCTGATCTTTAAAAGACGGCGGTGGGACGGACGTCCAGCTTATGCGTCTCAGAGCACGACGTCTTCCTCTCGGCCTTCTTTAATAAGGACACGTGAAGGACGTTTTCCTGAGTCTGACGTCATTTTAAAGCAGTTAAAAACACAATCACTGCTCACTGCTGCTCATCTCACTCTGACTGGACTTGTGATGCTGGTTGTCATGGTAACGTATACACCAAGAGGTTCTCTACGCATGCGCATCATTCCCATCAGATTGTTGAGTAAGGTGAGACTAAACACCTCAGTCTTAATCTGTAATCGGAATGTGGGAAAATCAATCGGATTGGGAAAAGTCTTTGCATGTAAACACAGCCAGTGTTATTGATGGGAAGTTCTTTTATCTTCCGGTTATGAACATTTTCTTTCTTCTCTGTTAAACTGAGCCACTGAAATAATTAGCAACATTTCTATTCCTTTGTGTGTCACCACAACTGTTCACCCGTCACTCGCCGCTGGAGAGAAAGTGCTTACCTGTGAAAAGGTGTGGGAACTTGATGGGTAAGATAACAGCTTCCTTCAGAGCCTCTTTGGCTCCCTCTAGTCCCGCGACATCGTTCCACTGAATGTTTGGCTTCTCTATGATGATGGCCCCTAAGAGCAAAATCCTCCATTAGCTCAAATCACACATTCACGCTCCGTGGATTCCACCTTGTATGTATTGCACTTGGTTACACCTTTACGAAGCAAATGAGCGCTAGAATCTTCATAAAGGAGTATATCACTGATGTTGGAACAAAACCTCGTATCTCCATTTTTGACGTTTTTCAGTTTTTAACATAATTTGAAAACGCCCGTTACCCTTTACATTGTGTGTAGATTTCATGATCAATGGACTAAAAGAAATGACCCAAAATGACTCGGAAAAAATTCTGGTTCCATTGACCTCCATTAAAAGCAAACTAGGTTTTTTCCCTCTCCTGTAAAATTACCATTTTGGCGATACGTGATTTTGCTCCGACGACAGTGACGTGATAATGTGTGACATGATAACAAAACAATATGATAAAGAACCAACCTGAGAGCTGGTTCTGGAACTTCTTCTTCTCTGGGTCTTCTCCTTCATCACTGTCATTACTACAATGAGAAAGCACAAGCGTGGACATATTTTAATTTGACAGGATAACAGTGAAATATGGAATCAACCTACTAAACCATATAAACAGCACCATAACCGCCTGGTTTGCGTCACCATTAATAATGCAAGTAGTGGTTGGTGTAGTGGGTAACATCTCTGCCTTCTACGCTGCAGACTGGGGTTCAATCCCCACCTTAGCAAACTCTACCAATAAGGGTCCTTGGGCAAGACTCCTAACACCGCCTTCGCCTACCTGTGTAAAAATAATCTAATTTTAACTCTGGATAAGAGCGTCTGCCAAATGCCATAAATGTCTCAGCACAGGCACGTATCTCAGCAAGTCATTCTAAATCGAGCTCACATAACTCAGGGGTGTCCAAACTCCTGTCAAAGACGGCCAGATTATACTGCGTTACGATACCTGAGGGCCAACATATTGATCACAAATGATTTAAAATATTAAGCTTTTAAAATAGCAGCATATATGACGCCAGCTTTCTGTGAGCTACCGTGTTTCCCATCACTGCATAAAAGATGCACCAGGCTTCTTTTATTGCTGGATGGATTGATAAGCGCTTATAATAAATAATTAAATTGTTTAAGAGTAACAGTACTTGTCTGGTGTATTAATCACATTCCTATTCAAATGATTTTCGCTTGACGTGTTTGGTTTTGTTAGGTGAGGCTCTTCACATATCAAATAAGCGCAGCGCAGCCTCGGGTTCCATCTCGCCAAAACCGACGGCTTTCAGTCTTTATTTTGAGCTTTATGTCTCTCGTCTTGACTAAACGTCGCTCACGATATAAAGCTGCAGGTGTGGTCAGCTGCCACCATCAGGTGAAAAGGGAGAACTGCAGTGTACTAGCTTGCGGGCCACTTCTTCATCACGGACAGGAGGAGCATGTTTAGTGGCAGGTGGCTGTCACAGACCTGCTGAACCGACAGATCCAGGAGATCCAGGAGCTCCTTCGTCCCCAGAGCCATCAGGCTCTTCAACTCTTCCCAGGGGGGCCAGCGGAGAAGGGTGGAGAGAGAGGAGGACTGAATCTGAATCTCATGCTTATCCTGTGTTTCTCTATCCATCTGCACATCTGGACAGCGTGCTGCATGTATTGCACTTTCTGCACACCTCATTGCGCATCTTGCACATCTGGACACTTTATTTGGTACAATATCTGCACATCGTTGCTGTCGGAAGAAAACCCTGTATCTCCATTTTTGGCATTTTTCAGTTTTTGACATAATTTGAAAGTGTCTGTTACTCTTTACACTGTTTGTAAATTTTGTGATGAGAGGCCTAAAAGAAATGACCCAAAATGACACGGGAAAAATTCTGGTTCCATTGACTTGCATTGAAAGTGAAGCATGTTTTTTCCTTCTCCTGTAAAGTTACTATTTTGGGGATACAAGGTTTTCTTCCGACAGCAGCGACATATTAATTCATTCAGTGGTCATTATATGCCGTTACCTGTAACTCTCGTCGTTATTGCACTGCGTGGCTCATCTCAGGTTATAGATATTATCACTAATTGTTGCCTTTTCTCTATTTGTTTATCTGCCTGTAAAAAAGATCTGATATTTTTTTTCTTGCTATACTTTCTACACCCTTATTACTATTACTGTATAGTGTTGTGTGTCTGCTACTGGCTGTTACATTTGCTTCGGGATCAATAAAGTATCTATCTATCTATCTATCTATCTATCTATCTATCTATCTATCTATCTATCTATCCATCCATCTATCTATCTACCTACCAATAATGCACTGTAAAGCAGAAGCCAGGGGCCAGTTAAAATCTGTCAGTGGGCCTCATTTGGCTCTGGAGCCGGACTTTAGGCACCACTGAAATAACTAATATTCCTCACGTATTGTAGATTTTCTCGAAGTGAAAATAAAAGGAATGAACATAAATGTGAAATTTACTGCACTTTAACATTTAACCTATTAAAAAAAAACTAAATATAAAACGTGCTGCCGCATTTTTTGTGTGTTATGCATTTTCCAATAAGTTAAACTGAAAAATGAAGAGAAATCCTGCATCAAAATGTGCAGAGCTGTGTTCCCTGTAGAGGACGTGTTCACGTACTTACACCCAGAAAACGTGGAAAGTGCATATCGCTGCTGTCGAAACCTCATATCTCCGGTTTTAGCGTTTTTCAGTGTTTGACATCATTCGAAAAGGCCTGTCGTCCTTTACATTGTGTCAAAATTTCATGATGACCGGACCAAAAGAAACCACCCAAAATGACTTGGGGAAAAATTCTGGTTCCATTGACTTGCATTAAAAGTAAAGTAGGTTTTTTCCTTCTCCTGTAAAGTCACTGTTTTTGGAGATGGGAGGTTTCGCTCCGACTGCAGCGATTTACACTTTCACTTTTATTGTTTTACGTCATTTTCTCTTTTTCCATTGCTGGATAATTGTGTTTGAACATTATTATTTGAGCTATCTGGATCTTCCACATGACGACTTCACTTCAGTCTGCAGTGCGTATAAATACGCACCCTTTCTCCTCGGACTGGGACTCCTTCACGGGCTTGGCGGGAGCTTTCTCTTTCTTCTTCAGATATTCCTTCAGCTTCTCCGCCCGGTCCAGGTACTCTGCACATTTGGCTCTGATGCTCTGCTTGGCTTTGTCCCCCTGAGCTTCATCTGAGGGCCAATCATACCAGTGGCAGTCAGTTTAAGCCAAGGCTCACCAGCATTATCTGCAAAGGGCTGGTGTGGCGGCAGATTCTCGTTCCAATCAAGCAGAAACACATGATTCCACTTTCCAGCTTTCCAGCTGCTCTCCCTCCATAAACATCGGATTAGTTCTGTTGCTCCTGCTTGGCTGGAATGAGACTCTGCAGCCACACTGGCCCTTTGTGGAAAGGCTGATGACCCCTCCTTCAAAGTGGAATTAAAAAAAAAAAATGTTCTCCATAATTCAGTAATCAGAGATTCAGAGCAGTTTGGTGTGAAGTGGTTCAGACGTCTTTACACTGGTGGTGATGGGAACCAGGGGTCGCCATGACAACGACACAGATCTAGACACTTAATTTGCCATGCAGAACCACCAGAGAACCTACACGAGTCTTCTGAGCTTATATGGAATGTTGATGATGGAAAATAGTGGAAAATCTGGAATAATGAGTTTTCTTTGGGGACTATTTTGCCGCACAGCGCCCTGCATGTCTCCCTCCACCATGATTTAGAAATGAACTTCAGGCCAACGCCTGACCTCAGAACAGCGTCTCGGACATCAGGCAGCGAATTCATAACCGTTCAGCACAATAACTTCATACGGGAGCTTTTAGAGGTGGACGTCGGGTTCCCATCACCACCACTGAACAAGTCTGAACCGTATGGCAATTAAATTTACATTCAATTTCCCCTCTTACCCCTCAATCAGCCAAGAGCTATGAGGCTAATGTAGCTAACATAATGAAGCATGCGTGCTAACTGCTAATGCAGCTAACACACAATGAAGCACGCATGCTAACTGTTAACGTAGCTAACACATGACAAAGCATGCGTGCTAACTGCTAACGTAGCTAACACATGAGAAAGCATGCGTGCTAACTGCTAATGCAGCTAACACACAATGAAGCACGCATGCTAACTGTTAACGTAGCTAACACATGACAAAGCATGCGTGCTAACTGCTAATGCAGCTAACACATAATGAAGCATGCATGCTAACTGCTAACGTAGCTAACACATGAGAAAGCATGCGTGCTAACTGCTAATGCAGCTAACACACAATGAAGCATGCATGCTAACTGCTAACGTAGCTAACACATGACAAAGCATGCGTGCTAACTGCTAATGCAGCTAACACACAATGAAGCACGCGTGCTAACTGCTAATGTGGTTCTTCACATTAAGACAGTGCTTCTACACGGAACCATAAACACACAAGGAACCATCAGCATGCCTAAATGGTTCTTTGCGTGGTGAAACTGTTCTTCAGTTTGACTGAGAACGTGTTGTATACGGTTCTATATAGAACCTTTTTGATAACGGCCAAATAGGGTTCTGCTCCCGTGACACTGTCAAGCTTGTAACAGTAGAAGCTCCCTGTTGGTGCTACATAGAAGCATAAAACACATTCTCAACAACCTTTTCACCAGACAAAGAACCGTGTAATCATGCAAATGGTTCCTTGAGAACCGTGATTTTAAGATGTTCAGCCACATTAGCCGTAGAAATAAAGTAAAGAAGCAAACTTCAGACCCCAAACGTGTCAGATCTCCACCGGAGGTAAGGAGAACACTGTTTACGTGATCTTTTTTGGCCAGACTATTCCTTTAATTCCGTTTTTCTACTACAGGGAAAGAAATCCGCACTGGTTCCGACCGGCCGTCAAGCGGAGAACGTGTACTCACATTTGACCACATGTAGGAAGTACTGGACTGCGTGCTGATAGAGTCGCAGGGCCTCCTCATAATTCTGGGCCTTGTCCTCCTGAGCCGCCTTACTGGCAAGATCTATAGCTTTCTGTAATCACAACAGCGGAGAACAAAGTCAACAGAGAGGTTAGAACAGGCACTTTTCAGAACAAGTTTGACCAGGAACTTTTGGTCAGTATCGAATACAATCGGATGGAAAACCTTCGTTTACATGATCGCTACAAGTAATCAGATCCAAAGTGACGTGCATGCATAGAGAACCACTCAGAGTAAACGTTACCATGACAACCAGCATCACGTGAGGTCCAGTCAGAGTGAGATGAGCAGCAGTGAGCAGTGATTGTGTTTTTAACTGCTTTAAAATGACGTCAGACTCAGGAAAACGTCCTTCACACGTCCTTATTAAAGAAGGCCGAGAGGAAGACGTCCGAGATCCGAGACACATAAGCTGGACGTCCGTCCCACCGCCGTCTTTTAAAGATCAGAGCATGAACTTCGTCTCCTCTGCAGACCAGTTTCTGCTCCGCCGTGTTGAACGGTATAAACTCTCACTGTGACGCGACGCACATGCAGAACGGACTGAAACTTTCCGATAGGGAATGTTCAGTTGGATAGAAACTGTATTCCAAATGGCCAGACTAGACTCGACCGATTGAGGCGTTTACATGGACGTATTCTATTCCGATCGAGCTATTAGTCCGATTATTAACGGATTATTAGGCTGCATGTAAACGTGGCTACTGTCTGTGTTTATATGCAGAGATTTTCACTAATCCGACTGAATTCATTCCGGTTACAGATTAAGACTGAGGTGTTTATTCTCATTCTACGCATCAATCTGATGGAAAATCTCAAGTTTGAATGCACACGACAAATAATCAAATCCAAAATGACACACATGCACAGAGAACCGCTTAGTGTAGATGTTATCATGACGAGTGAGATGAGCAGCAGTGAGCAGTGATTGTGTTTTTAACTGCTTTAAAATGACGTCAGACTCAGGAAAACGTCCTTCACACGTCCTCATTAAAGAATTATTTTGACCTTAAAGTGAAGATTTAACAGCAGCCCAGACGAAAAACAACAGGAACCATCAAATATGCTAAAACATCTGCAGCTGGTTTCAGTTCCATAACCATTTAAACCTCCGCTGGGAGCTTCAGGTGACTTACTTCCCACACGTGCTACAGTGGGTGTGGATATTGGTGAAGATATTAAGATATTAAGATAAGAAGCTATTTAAATCACTGTGCACTGCAGGGAATCTTCCAATACATTAAGAATAGGTAAGTGAACTTTGGTCAAAGACTGGCCTGCATGATTTTTTTTGGCCAAAATAATTGACTTTGGTTGGTTTATATGACGCCTCAGTTCAGAGAAGCTAATCTGGAGCTGTGATTGGTCAGGTTGCTCATTAACAGTTAGAACAGTGTGACTGGTTAGAGCTCATTTGCATATTGTGGCCTTCTATGATATCAATATCTCAGAGAACTGAACCTGCTGGACCAGGAGGCTTCTAATCAATAATGAGTGCGTTTACATGCACCAAATAATCCGATCATAATCAGATCTCTGCAGTTATCGGATTATTCAAAAGGTGTAAATAGCACACTCCGATTTCTTAGACCAAAGTAAGGTCTTGAAATCTGATCAAGTGAATGATTGTTTACAGTCTTGTCCCTCGTTATTTTACAAATTCCACCCACTTTTTAAAAACACCAGATGTTTAAAATATCATGTGTCCAGCATGTGGTTCTCCTTTAGCAGCTGTAGCCAGTCAGCAGCCTGTCTATATTGGCCCCACACACACACTAACAGCAGGCCATGTAGGAGGAGAACAGAGCGAAGGACACAGCACCTCCTCACTTTTCCCCGCGGGTTCAGGGGTGTGAACAAAGAAGACCCTAAAAAATGGGTTATTGCCTATGTTCCTCACAGAAAATGAGCAAAGACCAAGAAGCTGATTCTGAAATAATAATAAACCACACTTTTATTTTTCCCCCCACCAACCTGAACACCACACAAAGGCTAAGATGTAAACAGAGAGGTTTGGGTGTGAAACGCTCTGCTCTAGAGAAACTTACCGAGCCAGAACCGCTCACAGTGGTGGTGATGGGAACCAGACGTCCCCCTCTGAAAGCCCCCTGCCTGACGGCCGAGACCTCATTTCGTGATAGCTTCGGCCTAAAGTATATTTTTTTAATCGATCTATTCTTGGTGGAGGGAAAATGGTCCCGAGAGAAAGCTTGAAGCTGATTTCTTTCAGATCACCATCATCACCAACCCATATAAGAGCTCAGGAGACTCGTGTGGGTTCTCTGGTGGTTCTGGGTGGCAAATTAAGTGTCTAGATCTGTGTCGTTGTTATGGCGACCCCTGGTTCCCATCACCACCAGTGTAAAGAGATCTGAGCCATTTCACCCCAAACCCACTCTGACTGACCCCTGTTGACATCTGACAACAGTGAATTGTGCCGGAATTTTGGGAAGATGGGTGGAGTTGTCCTCTGAATGCGTTACAGCGAGCGGCAGCGCCTGTAACTGAGCAGCGGGACCAAAACACTGGGACTGGGCGCTGAGACGGCGCTGAGGCGGGTTAAAGGCGGATTTAAAGGCTGAATCCAGAGTTTTGGGCGCTAATGAAGCGAGTTTTCCGGCCTGTTTCCGAACTTCTTCGTCTTACCTGCAGGTTGTTGTTGTTGGCAGCCATCAGGCGCGCTGGTCACGGCATAAAAACCTCGAGATCTCACAAAAAACGAGGCGGTTTCTCCAAACGGACGCCTTTAATCACCCCGCCGCCGCCCGCTTCCACCAAGCCGAGGAAAACAAGGAGGATTCCCGTCTTATTTCACTACTCTTTCACGGGATAATGGAGGAGAGAAAAACTTCCGCGACTAAAATGTCGAATGTCACTTCCGCCTCGGGAAAAAAAAAAGGCTCGTGACGTCACGTTGGACGACTCCGCGTCGGGTTGCCATGTTCGCGAAACGAAATGCACCATAACGGCTGGTTTGTGGTCAACGCTGTAAAACACTGGGCAGCTTGTAGCCTCTCAAAACTCCTGGGCACCACCGGTGGTTCCAAAACGCAGGACGTCAAACATCCTCCACACCTTCCATAGATTTCAGGAAGAAAACCGCGTATCTCCATTATTTTTTATTATTTATTTATTTAATGGCATTTCTCAGTTTTTGACATAATTCCAAAGGAGCTGGTGGCCTATACATAAAACTAACACCCTGAAACTTTTCTTGAACAACGTATATAATTCGTTCTTAATTCTGTTTGCTCCGGTGAGGTTTTTTTTTAAGAGATCTGGCAACCCTGACTACAGGTAACATGCAAAGAAACGCCCAAGACACACCTCAAGCTCACCTGCCTTACGTCACGTGTGGTCTAAAGGATGTGTTTCGATGTAAGGAGGCTTTCAAATCCCCTGAAACTACAAATACATCACATTAGATTAATAAATGCATCAGTACTTTTACCGATTTCTTGGTACTGAAAACAGATGTGGACCGGAAAAAAAGAAAAGAAGCCTGTAAATGTATTTACAGAAACGACCTGTAGTCCCAATTAGAGCACAGCATAACCTCTTCAGTCAAATTAACGTTAATTTTCCCGGCTTTATTAAAAACAGACTTATTGAAATTGCATTGAAGTTTGATGTAGTTTGTAAACTCTAAAGTTTCAAAACATGCCATCCATATAGGGAAAGTAAGCTAAAACAGCCTATTTTTAGATCACTGTTTTTGTGATGTCACAAAAAAACAACCCATTTACATATATCCGCCTATTTAGCCTACAGCCATTTAGCTCCGCCCACTCACGCTGAAGTTATAAGCAGTGTTTCCACCCGGACTGAGTCGCAATACATGGTAGCCAATCAGAACAGAGCTCATTTACATATGTTTGAAAACGGTCGTGTACAAATGATAAACATTAGTTTTATCACTGCTTTTGGTACAGATTTCAAGCGTATGGGCCCTTTAACACTGTGTGAGATCATCAGTGAAGCATATTGTCTTCGTGAATGTGCTGCTTTACGCTACTTGAGCGCTGAATGAGGATAAGACGTGTTTGGACTTACCTTTGCCGAGTCCACGATACAACTGACAATGTAGGCAAACCGAGAGGCGCGTAGACGTGGGATAGTGCTCAACTCGCCTGCTTCATCGTCCACTTTATCCCCCCGTTTTTACGCCTCTGATCTGCTACCGGTCACTTCACAGAGCAATAAAACGGTGAAAAATCTAATTCTCACTGTTTCCCTTCACCCAAACCATAGCTGACTGAAGGAACACGGAAACAGAGCAGAGTGTACGTATGTCCCCAAGGCTTCACATCAGAGACATCATAAAGGAGGAGGAGACATTGATGGCTCTCCATCAATGTGGAAAAATGCACATGTTCAAAAACCAAAATGACACCCTAAAAAAACGTGATTTTTAAGTGTTATTTGAGCCAAAAGCTACAAAGCATTACATGAAAACACTGGGAATATAAAGCCCTGGGAACACCGAGCCCAAGGAAGATAAGGCCCTGGGAATATAGGGCCTTGGGAATATAGAGCCCAAGGAGCATAAAGTCCTGAGGATATGGTGTGCTATGAATGTGGCCCTTGGGAACGTAGGGTTCCAGGAGTATATTGCACTGAGAATATAGAGCCCTGAGAATATAGGGCCCTATGAATGTAGGCTTTGGGAATATGGGGCCCTGGAAACATAGAATCAAGGGAATATAGGGCCCATGACAGCACCTTGAGAATATAGGGACCCATGAATATGGTGCTCTGTGAACATAGCACTTTGAGAATGTAGGACCTTGGAAATATAAGGTTCTGGGAATATAGGGCCTTGGGAATATATGGTCCTGGGAATATAGGGAGCTAGGGCCATATGTTCCTGGGAACATATGTCCCTGGGAATACAGTACAATACAATATTGGACCCTGGAATACAGGGTGTTGGAAATATAGGGCCTTGGAATATAGGGTCCTGGGAATACAGAGCCTTGAAAAAATATGGCGTTGGGAATATAGGGTTCCAGGAGTATATTGCACTGAGAATATAGAGCCCTGAGAATACAGGGCCCTATGAATGTAGGCTTTGGGAATATGGGGCCCTGGAAACATAGAATCAAGGGAATATAGGGCCCATGACAGGGCCTTGAGAATATAGGGACCCATGAATATGGTGCTCTGTGAACATAGCACTTTGAGAATGTAGGACCTTGGAAATATAAGGTTCTGGGAATATAGGGCCTTGGGAATATGGAGCCATAGGAATATAGGGCCTTGGGAATATGGAGCCCTAGGAATATAGGGCCTTGGGAATATAGGGTCCTGGGAATATAGGGAGCTAGGGCCATATGTTCCTGGGAACATATGTCCCTGGGAATACAGTACAATACAATATTGGACCCTGGGAATACAGGGTGTTGGAAATATAGGGCCTTTGGAATAGAGGATCTGGGGAATACATAGCCTTATGAATATACAGCCCAGGGAATATATGGAGCTACGACTACATGTCCCAGTCCATAGGGTACACAATTCAGCTACAGGACTAATACACAGCCCTAAATCTTCACATGTGTGCATGAGATCATGGTGGGCGGCCCTCACTTCCATTAAACCAGCTCCCTGCTCTCGGGTCTCTCCTCAGTCCTGCCTGATGACTAATCTTCATGTGATGAGCGACTGACGTAATACAGCACAATAACTACCACAGAGGTTGACGCTGTCGAGTAGAACTAGTGACCTCTAGTGACCTGTTTTTTATCCAGATAATCCTGAAGCTCCTCGGCCCGGTCCAGGTACTGGACACACTTCTCTCTGATCTTCTGATTGCCTTCTTTTCCCTGCGGCTCACCTGAACACACGCAGATGGGAATTGAAGCACAGCCTGAACACACGCGCCGAATTTTAATCCTCTGGCTAATTTATAACTTGGCCTTAAAAGAACACTCACGCTTTATTATATGCAGAAAGTACTTGACTGCATGTTGATATGATTTGATGGCCTCCTCATAATTTCCGGCCTGATCCTCCTGTGAAGCTTTGTTAGCTACTGCGATGGCTTTCTGTAACAGAAATGAGTAATGGTGAAAGGAGAACACTGGGTCTCTATGGTACGCTGTGAAGTAGATGTAGTACTATACACATTTTTTAACAGCACTGTTAAAGTGTCACATGGTGTAACATTAGTGTATACATACTTAAAGCACCATATAGTATAAGGTTATCATATGTACTTATATGTCACGTGGTGTAACATTAGTGTGTCCATATAGCATCATATAGTATTACATTAGTGTGTATATTCAGTGTCACATATAGTGAGATCAGCATATGTGTACTTATATGTCACGTGGTGTAACATTAACGTATATATACTCATAGCATCACATGGTTTAACATTAGTGTATATATACAGCAGCATAGGGTATAAAATATATAATCATATAGTTTAACATTAGCACATACATACTTACAGGGGTTACTTAGTGTAACATTAGCGTGTGCATACTTAAAGCATCGTATGGTGTAACATTAAAGCAGACACATGGTATAAGATTAGTGTACACATAAATTCACATGATGTGTCATTAATATATACATACAGCGTCATATGGTGTAACGTTAGTCTATATACACTGCTCAAAAAAATAAAGGGAACACTCAAATAACACATCCTAGATCTGAATGAATGAAATTCTCATTGAATTCTTTGTTCTGTACAAAGTTGAATGTGCTGACAACAGAACTGCCACCCCACACCATTACTGACCCACTGCCAAACCGGTCATGCTGAAGGACGTTGCAGGCAGCAGATCGCTCTCCACGGCGTCTCCAGACTCTGTCACGTCTGTCACATGTGCTCAGTGTGAACCTGCTTTCATCTGTGAAGATCACAGGGCACCAGTGGTGAATTTGCCAATCCTGGTGTTCTCTGGCAAATGCCAAGCGTCCTGCACGGTGTTGGGCTGTGAGCACAAACCCCCATCTGTGGACGTCGGGCCCTCATACCATCCTCATGGAGTCGGTTTCTAACCGTTTGTGCAGCCACATGCACATTTGTGGCCTGCTGGAGGTCATTCTGCAGGGCTCTGGCAGCTCCTCCTGTTCCTCCTTGCACAAAGGCGGCGGTAGCGGTCCTGCTGCTGGGTTGTTGCCCTCCTACGGCCTCCTCCACGTCTCCTGGTGTACTGGCCTGTCTCCTGGTAGTGCCTCCAGCCTCTGGACACTACACTGACAGACACAGCAAACCTTCTTGCCACAGCTCGCCTTGATGTGCCATCCTGGATGAGCTGCACTACCTGAGCCACTTGTGTGGGTTGTAGAGTCCGTCTCCTGCTACCACGAGTGTGAAAGACCACCAACATTCAAAAGTGACCAAAACATCAGCCAGAAAGCAGAAAGGTACTGAGAAGTGGTCTGTGGTCCCACCTGCAGAACCACTCCTTTATTGAGTGTGTCTTGCTAATTGCCAATAATTTCCAGCTGTTGTCTGTTCCATTTACACAACAGCTGTGAAACTGATGGTCAGTGTTGCTTCCTAAGTGGCCAGTTTGATTTCACAGAAGTTTGATTTACTTGGAGTTATATTGTGTTGTTTAAGTGTTCCCTTTATTTTTTTGAGAGGTGTATATATATATATATATATATATATATATATATATATATATGTAGTGTCTTGAGGTTTAATACTAACACACACTTACAGCATCATAGGGTGTGACTTTAGTGTATATAAACTTATAGTATCATATGGTGTTACATTAGTCTATATATCTAACACTAACACATACTTACCCCGTCATATGGTGTAACTTTAGTGTGTATATATATATATACTTATAGTGTCATATGGTGTAACTTTAGTGTATATATATCTATCTATCTATAGCGTCATGTGGTTTAACACTAACACATACTTGCAGCATCACATAGTGTAATCAAAGTTGTGTAATGCTAAATAAAACACCTGGTGGTTGATTGGCAATAGGTCATTAATGTGATTGGGTATAAAAGAACATCTGAGAGAGGCGGAGTCTTTCAGAAGTAAAGATGAGGAGGGGTCACCACTCTGTGAAAGACTGGACCATCAAATAGAGCAACAATTCCAGAAGAACGCTTCTCAACATAAAACAGCAAAGAACTTTAGCTTTTCATCATCTACATAGATATCATCATTAAAAGACTCTGGAGAAATCTCTGTCTGTGAGGGACGAGGCTGAACACCAGTATCTGCTGGCCGTGATCTTTGGGCCCTCAGGCAGCACTGCATTAAAAACAGACATGATTCTGTAGTGGAAATCACTGCATGGGCTCAGAAACACTTCTGAAAACCACTGACTGTGAAAACAGTTCATCACTGCATCCACAAACGCTGTTAAACTCTAAAACACAAAGAAGAACCCAAATATAAACAGGATCCAGAAACGCTGCCACCTTCTCTGGGCCTGAGCTCATTTAAAATGGACTGAGGGGAAGTGGAGAAGCATCCTGTGGCCCATCGAATCAACATTTGAAATTCTTTGTGGAAATCTTGGACACTGTCCTCCGGGCTGAAGACCACTCAGCTTGTTATCAGTGCACAGTTCAAAACCCAGTATTCAGGATGGTTTAGGGGGGCATTAGTGCACATGGCATGGGTGACGTGCTCATCTGTGAAGGTGCCACTAATGCTGAATTATATACACTGGTTTTGGCAACATGTGCTGCCGTCCAGACGACGTCTTTTTCAAGGAAGGCCTTGATTATTTCAGCAGGACGACGTCAAACCACATTCTGCATGTATTACAGCTGTCACAACTGAAAACACACAATAGGAAATGAAAAACACAACATAGGAGACCCTGAACTGATGAGCAGCTGCAATCCTGTATCAAACAAGAGCAGGAAAACATTTCACTTTCAGAGCTACAGCAGCGTCTCCTCAGTTCCCAAACGCTCACAGGGTGCTGTTAAAAGAAGAGGTGATGAAACACAGCGGTAAACAGACCCCCGTCCACAATTTTGGGACCATTTGATTTGTTGTCATTGTAGCATTTTCCTTTAAAAATACGGTTTACATGATTTGCACGTCATTGCATTCCGTTTATTTACATTCTGCACAGCATTCCAGCTTTTTCGGAAATTGGTTTGTAGAGAAAACACTGGATAATAGATTTATTATTATAACTACTAGAAGTGGTAGAAGTAGCTGTATTAGTGTCAACACTCCCAAATAAAGGGAGTGAAGGATGCCAGCCCAGCATTAGCATAGCACACCTTCAGAACGGTCCAGTGCCAATAAACAGACTCATCAAAACACAGTCAAAACAAACAATCAGTGCCATTCAAACAGCGCAGCGCCTTCACTGACACATTCTGAGGTCAGACAGGTCGTCAGGAGCCGTTAAGGAACAGAAGCGGCAGATTATCCTGTGGTTGGACTTGACACAGAGTTTAAGTCTGAGTTACCACTGGTCAGTCTGGTGGTCTTCACCAGGCTGAATGATAAAAGCTCAGAATCTGAAGGTGGTCTTAGCTGCTGTAGACAGAGAACAGGAGAGCACAGCCTACCTGTAGGTTGGTGGACTCCATTGGAAATGCTGCGAGGGGATCTCAGGAGGAAGCGTGTCATGGGAGCTCAGAGGCTCCGTGAGTCAGTTTCAGTTCGTCTGCTGTTGTTGGAGTTTGGCTTTTCCTGCTCCGCCTGCTGAGCTGCACCCACAAGCACAACAGCCGAGGAATGAGGGCAATGCGGAGAGAGAGAGAGAGAGAGAGAGAGAGAGAGAGAGAGAGAGCAGGAACAGTGACGTCACCGGAGAAGTGACACAGATTCAACAAACAAGTAAACAAGCAGGCCCACCGAGGAAAGCAGGACGGACTGTGGGGCTTTTCCATGTTTCTCTGCTCACTTTCACTACAGGCCGGAGATTCCGGGACCAGGAAGTTTAACATGTGTGATGTAAATGGGCTGAACTGAAGTCTCAGCGGAATACAGACGTCCAGAGAAGCCACAAGTTACAATGGTCTGGACTGTTATCTTGAGATCATGACTTAATTGTCTCGTGCTCTTGAGGTTTCAACATGTTTGCCTTGCGATCTCAAGATAACAAAAGTTGTTTTCTCAAGGTCACGACTTATTTTTCTTGTAATCTCACGATAACAAATGTTTATTTTCTGAAGATCACAACTTATCTTTCGAGTGATCTCAAGATAACAAAAGTTGTTTTCTCAAAAATGCAACTTCTCTTTCTTGTGATCTTAAGATAAAAATGTTGCTTACTCAACATCACAACTTCTTTTCGCCCTCAAGATAACAAAAGTTGTTTTTCTAAAGATCACAACTTATTTTTATAGTGATCTCAAGATAACAAAAGTTGTTTTCTCAAGATCACAACTTATCTTTTTTGTGATCTCAAGATAGCAAAAGTTTTTTTTTTCTGAAGATCACAACTTATTTTTTCACACCCTCAAGATATCAAAAGTTGTTTTCTCGAGATCACAACTTATCTTTCTCGTGATCTCAAGATAATTAATTTTTTTTTCTGAAGATCACAACTTATTTTTCTTGCAATCTCAAGATAAGACTGTTTTTTTTCTGAAGATCTCAACTTATTTTTCATGTGATCTCCAGATGATAAAATTTGATTCTCAAAATCGCAAATTGTTTTTGTTGTGATCTCAAGATAGCAAAAGTAACTTTCTCAAGGTCACAACTTATTTTTCTTGTGATCTCAAAATAACAGTTCAGACATTATAACTACCTCATGGCCTCTGAATGAGAAGATGAGAAGGATCCCCGTCAGAAACGTCCAGATCAGAGCAGCTCTGTGATGAGAGACTGACCGCTGATGAAGGGCTAGAGCGCGGCTAACACAGACGGGGCATGGACAGATGAGCTACAGGCTCTAACTGAACACCAGCAAGGGGTTTCTGATAAAGTGGCCAGGCAGCGTGTGCGTGTGTAAACCTGTAAACAGACTGGCTGAATGGATCAAAGGGCTATAAAGTGTTTGAACTGTTAAAAGCGCTGTAACATTAAACAGAACTAGAAATGAACCGACTGTATTTCTCGGTTTTCACCACAAGGGGGCGAGAAGCGCTGAGGTTTCCAGCAGTCCTGAAACTCATTTAGGAATCCACTAAAAGCATTAACGCTGATAATGAGACTATTAGCAGGTCTTTTGCGATCATAAATGTATTTATTAATTGACCTTAAGCTGCACTGATCTTGTCACATATTACCGGCAAATATGCAAATTTACTCGTTTATTAAAAACGATAAAATGTAAGGAGCCCTCAAAAGAGCGGGGGTGGGGGGGGGGTGCGTGGACAATGACATGGGTTTTTTATAATGGGGGGAAAAGCCTATTGTCTGTGTAAAACCTAAGATTTTTTCACCAACTAATTATCCCGAGATCATTTTCTCGAGATCATCTTTTTAAACATGCAGCTGGTTCTCTAAGCAGTGAGATGTCCAGAAAGCTGGAGCTGCTCTGGAATGAAAGTCAAGCCCTCAGAGATGTTCGTGCTGCTCTTCCTGTGATTTAAACCCGTTTCACGCGGAGCTCTGATGGAACAGAGGCTCTACTATCTGTACTAGTCTGTAATAATCTGTAATAATCTGTAATAGTCTTTAATAATCTGTAATAATCTGTAATAGTCTTTAATAATCTGTAATAATCTGTAATAGTCTTTAATAATCTTTAATAGTCTTTAATAATCTGTAATAATCTGTAATAATCTGTAATAGTCTTTAATAATCTGTAATAATCTGTAATAGTCTTTAATAATCTGTAATAGTCTTTAATAATCTGTAATAATCTGTAATAATCTGTAATAGTCTTTAATAATCTGTAATAATCTGTAATAGTCTTTAATAATCTGTAATAGTCTTTAATAATCTGTAATAATCTGTAATAGTCTTTAATAATCTGTAATAGTCTTTAATAATCTGTAATAATCTGTAATAATCTGTAATAGTCTTTAATAATCTGTAATAAACTGTAATAATCTGTAATAGTCTTTAATAATCTTTAATAGTCTTTAATAATCTGTAATAATCTGTAATAATCTGTAATAGTCTTTAATAATCTGTAATAATCTGTAATAGTCTTTAATAATCTTTAATAGTCTTTAATAATCTGTAATAATCTGTAATAATCTGTAATAGTCTTTAATAATCTGTAATAATCTGTAATAGTCTTTAATAATCTGTAATAGTCTTTAATAATCTGTAATAATCTGTAATAGTCTTTAATAATCTGTAATAGTCTTTAATAATCTGTAATAATCTAATAATCTGTAATAGTCTTTAATAATCTGTAATAAACTGTAATAATCTGTAATAGTCTTTAATAATCTGTAATAATCTGTAATAGTCTTTAATAATCTTTAATAGTCTTTAATAATCTGTAATAATCTGTAATAATCTGTAATAGTCTTTAATAATCTGTAATAATCTGTAATAGTCTTTAATAATCTGTAATAGTCTTTAATAATCTGTAATAATCTGTAATAATCTGTAATAGTCTTTAATAATCTGTAATAGTCTTTAATAATCTGTAATAATCTGTAATAGTCTTTAATAATCTGTAATAATCTGTAATAGTCTTTAATAATCTGTAATAGTCTTTAATAATCTGTAATAATCTGTAATAATCTGTAATAGTCTTTAATAATCTGTAATAGTCTTTAATAATCTGTAATAATCTGTAATAATCTGTAATAGTCTTTAATAATCTGTAATAGTCTTTAATAATCTGTAATAATCTGTAATAATCTGTAATAGTCTTTACTAATCTGTAATAATCTGTAATAATCTGTAATAGTCTTTACTAATCTGTAATAATCTGTAATAATCTGTAATAGTCTTTAATAATCTGTAATAGTCTTTAATAATCTGTAATAATCTGTAATAATCTGTAATAGTCTTTAATAATCTGTAATAATCTGTAATAATCTGTAATAGTCTTTAATAATCTGTAATAATCTGTAATAGTCTTTAATAATCTGTAATAGTCTTTAATAATCTGTAATAATCTGTAATAGTCTTTAATAATCTGTAATAGTCTTTAATAATCTGTAATAATCTGTAATAATCTGTAATAGTCTTTAATAATCTGTAATAATCTGTAATAGTCTTTAATAATCTGTAATAGTCTTTAATAATCTGTAATAATCTGTAATAGTCTTTAATAATCTGTAATAGTCTTTAATAATCTGTAATAATCTGTAATAATCTGTAATAGTCTTTAATAATCTGTAATAAACTGTAATAATCTGTAATAGTCTTTAATAATCTTTAATAGTCTTTAATAATCTGTAATAATCTGTAATAATCTGTAATAGTCTTTAATAATCTGTAATAATCTGTAATAGTCTTTAATAATCTTTAATAGTCTTTAATAATCTGTAATAATCTGTAATAATCTGTAATAGTCTTTAATAATCTGTAATAATCTGTAATAGTCTTTAATAATCTGTAATAGTCTTTAATAATCTGTAATAATCTGTAATAGTCTTTAATAATCTGTAATAGTCTTTAATAATCTGTAATAATCTAATAATCTGTAATAGTCTTTAATAATCTGTAATAAACTGTAATAATCTGTAATAGTCTTTAATAATCTGTAATAATCTGTAATAGTCTTTAATAATCTTTAATAGTCTTTAATAATCTGTAATAATCTGTAATAATCTGTAATAGTCTTTAATAATCTGTAATAATCTGTAATAGTCTTTAATAATCTGTAATAGTCTTTAATAATCTGTAATAATCTGTAATAATCTGTAATAGTCTTTAATAATCTGTAATAGTCTTTAATAATCTGTAATAATCTGTAATAGTCTTTAATAATCTGTAATAGTCTTTAATAATCTGTAATAATCTGTAATAATCTGTAATAGTCTTTAATAATCTGTAATAGTCTTTAATAATCTGTAATAATCTGTAATAATCTGTAATAGTCTTTAATAATCTGTAATAGTCTTTAATAATCTGTAATAATCTGTAATAATCTGTAATAGTCTTTACTAATCTGTAATAATCTGTAATAATCTGTAATAGTCTTTACTAATCTGTAATAATCTGTAATAATCTGTAATAGTCTTTAATAATCTGTAATAGTCTTTAATAATCTGTAATAATCTGTAATAATCTGTAATAGTCTTTAATAATCTGTAATAATCTGTAATAATCTGTAATAGTCTTTAATAATCTGTAATAATCTGTAATAGTCTTTAATAATCTGTAATAGTCTTTAATAATCTGTAATAATCTGTAATAGTCTTTAATAATCTGTAATAATCTCTCTGGGTTCAGTCCGTTTGAAGCCCCAATGCTGCACTAATCCGTCACCAAGGCAACGCTTTTAACCCTTGTACATTTGTTGACGTCACCAAATTGCGGACAAGTTCCGAACGCGAGAGCGTTACGTCACAATTAAGGAACAGGGCTTATAGCGTATAACGTCACATGGTGAGCGACTTTCTGTCTGTCTGTCTGTCTGTCTGTCTGTCTGTGTTTCTGTCTGTCTGTCTGTCTGTGTTTCTGTCTGTCTGTCTGTGTTTCTGTCTGTCTGTCTGTCTGTGTTTCTGTCTGTCTGTCTGTTTGTCTGTGTTTCTGTCTGTCTGTCTGTTTGTCTGTGTTTCTGTCTGTCTGTCTGTGTTTCTGTCTGTCTGTCTGTCTGTGTTTCTGTCTGTCTGTCTGTCCGTCTGTCTGTGTTTCTGTCTGTCTGGTAATTGTAATTACTGTAGTTGTCATTGTAAACTAAAACTTTTCCTTTCTCTCCTTCAGGGTTCCAGTGAGAAGAATGGAGGACGAGACGACAGAAAGACGGAGGAAAGACAAAGAATTCAAACTGGAAGAAAGAAGTGAAGAAGATAATTAAAGAGGAAAAGAAGGAGAAAAAGAGGAATCTGGATCAGATGAAGTAGAAAAAGCAGGAGAAGGGACTGAAGAAGAAGGAGGAGAAGGAGCTTGAAAAGAAGGGGCAGAAGGGGCAGGAGAAAAAGGAGGAGAAGGAGCTGGAGAAGAAAGAGGAGAAGGGGCAGGAGAAGGAGGAGAAGGAGATGAAAAAAAGGAAGAGAAGGAGCTGGACAAGAAGGAAGAGAAGGGGTAGGAGATGAAGGAGGAGAAGGAGCTGGAGAAGGCTGAGGAGAAAGCAGCTCTAAAGGAAACTGAGGGAGGATCTTGCTGAGCTTAAGCTCAGATTCAAGGAGAGAGGAGAAGATCATGAAAGATCA
>NC_051212.1:54108820-54126320 GCF_015220715.1 Pygocentrus nattereri
GACATTTTACATTACAAGTTCGGTGGAAATTCACCAGTATATTAACATTTTGTTCTACAGAAAACAGGTATTAGGATCTACATTTTTAAAAAAATGGTTCTTTAAGGGTTCCTTGGTAAGGACAATGGTTCTATGTAAAATCATGAGCACTCAAAGAACCATTTGCATGCATTAATGGTTCTTTGCTTGGTGAAATATCTTCAGATCGATGGCAAATGTGTTGTATATGGCTCTATATAGCACCAAAATGGTCTTTTCTGTTGTTACAAACTTGACATTATAACAACAGCAGAACTCTTTTCAGAAAGGTTCTATATAGAACCACATACAACACATTCTCCATGCAAAGCCCTTGAAGTATACAAATGTGTCTCTGAGTGTTCTGGGTTCTGAACAGAACCCTGTCTTTAAAGAACCCCTGGAGAGTCAGGATGCATAGCATTACTGAGTACTGACTACTGAGTGCTGATTGGTTGGCATGCTGCCCAACTAACATTTGTCTTACATGCTTTGACATACACTTATTTTTGACAAAGTTCACACCTTAAAATTGTTGTACTACTACTTTGAGCTGGGCCAACTACATTAGTCCATTTATACATCTATATCTATAATGTATAATTTATATATCTGTCTGTAATCTATGGTATCTTCCACAGGTCTCATTATCACCTAACCATGCTTCCACACAACTGCTCATCTCCTGGAAATACATACATCCTCCCTGACCCATCATGGTGCCCCGAGTCTAGAGAGTGCATCATGTGGAACGTGAGCTTGGAAGATCTTCCGGACCTTTGCTTGAGTCGCAACGAGTACCTGCTGAAGCACCTGGGTCACCGCCGCTCACTGCTTTTCATGCCTATGTGCATTGTCTATTTGCTGATCTTCGTGGTTGGGGTGGTCGGCAACGGGCTTACTTGCGTGGTCATCGCTCGACATCGGGTCATGCGGACCCCCACTAACTTTTATCTGTTCAGCCTGGCTATGTCCGACCTGCTTGTCCTTGTTCTGGGACTTCCTCTGGAACTCTATGAGCTTTGGTCCAATTATCCATTCCTGCTGGGAACTGGTGGTTGCTATTTCAAGACATGCCTCTTTGAGACCGTATGCCTGGCTTCGGTGCTAAATGTCACATGCCTGAGTGCTGAACGTTATGTGGCTGTAATTTACCCACTACGTGCCAAGCATGTGGTTACAAGGGCCCATGCTAAAAGGGTGATCCTGGCCCTGTGGTTGGCATCTTTCATCTGCGCCCTGCCCAACACCAGCCTGCATGGAATCCTGTTGCTTCCACCTCGCTTTGGACAAACTTTTCCAGATTCAGCCGTGTGTGGCCTGGTACGACCTGCCTGGATCTACAACCTGTTGGTTCAGGTGACGGCGCTGCTCTTCTTTGTGCTCCCAATGCTGACCATCAGCCTGCTCTACCTGTTGATCGGCCTGCAACTGAGGCGCGAGAGGCTGACAGTTAACATCAAGGCTTGGCCTGAGCAGAACAAGATTTATATAGCACAGAGCGTCCAGCAGAGGGCACGACACCGGCAGGTCACCAAAATGCTAGGTGAGTTGCAAGGCACCTGTTATTGAGGTGTTCACTGTGGACTGAATGCTGTCACTATCTACCTCTTTAGAAACCTCTACCTTGTAGCTCCATCTTGCTGATGTACAGTTAGAGCCTGTAGCTCATCTGTTGATGTAGTTTGTGTTAGCCATGCTATAGGTAGCCATTCCTGTAGAGTTTAGCTCCAGTCCAATATTAATTGATGATAATTAAGACAATGAGCTCAATTTGCATAGTTTTTCTCAAACATTAGGTCACTTTGCACCAACAATAAGAACATATAAATCAACAGCAGATAGAACACATGCCACTTGACTGTGGGAAAACTCCTTAGCCACTAGGAAATGCCTCTTTATCCACAAGCCCAGGAAAACTCCTCATCTGTGGTCCCAGAAAAAGTCTTCAGCCTTAGGACAACTCCTCAGCCATGTTGAAAACTCACAAAGAAAGATCTCTCTGCCAGTGAGCCCAGGAAAACTCCTCATCTGTGGGCCCAGGAGAACTCCTCAGCCACAGAGAAAGGTCTCTGCCGGTAAGCCCAGGAAAACTCCTCATCTGTGGGCCCAGGAGAACTTCTCAGCCACAAGGAAAATTCTTCAGCCACAGGGAAAGGTCTCTCTGCAGGTAAGCCCAGGAGAACTCCTCATCTGTGGGCCCAGGAGAGTTCCTCAGCCACAGGGAAAGGTCTCTGACAGTAAGCCAAGGAAAAGTCTACACCCGTGGGTCCAGGAGAACTCCTCAGCCACAAGAAAAGCTCCTCCACCACAGGGAAAGGTCTTTCTGCTGGTAAGCCAGGGGAAACTCCTCCGCTTGAAGGACAGTGAACATTCCTCACCCACAGGGTAAACTACTGCAGGGAAAGGTCTCTGCTGGTGAGCCTAGGAAAAGTACTCAGCCTCTGACCCAGGAAATCTCCTTAGTCATAGGGTAAACTCTGCAGCTGTGTGGAAAGTCTTTCCTGGGGAGCCTTGGAAAACTCCTCAGCTGCAAATAAAGCTTTTCAGTTGTGAAGGTGTCTCGGCCAGTGGGCCTGGGATGACTCCTTTGCCACAGGTAAAACTTTAACCATTCAGAAAGTGGAGTATCTGGATCAGATTTAGGCTTTGGATAAGCTTTGTGTGATTTGGGTTGGAGGTGAAACCTGCAGGAATCTAAATCTCCAGGATGAGGCTAGATATTGGAGATTATTCTTGCTATTAAAGCTGCTATTTTCTAAAACTACTAATAATGTCTACAGTCATTCAGTTCCTACAGTCACATTGTGCAATTTTTCTTCTAACAGTTGTGTTGGTGATTGTGTTCGGGATTTGCTGGGCGCCGTTCCATATAGATCGCGTCATGTGGAGCTACATTGACAACTGGACTGAAGAGCACCACCGCATCTTTGAGTTTGTCCACTTGGCCTCCGGCATCTTCTTCTACCTGAGCTCGGTGGTCAACCCCATCCTCTACAACCTCATGTCCTCGCGTTTCAGAGAGATGTTCCGTGAGGTTGCGTGCCGAGGGACTCAACAACACTCGAGTGTCACTCAGGTGACCCAGCGCAGCGCAGTCTACGAGAAAACTGCCCATGGGACCAGACTCTCTCAAGACATTTCAACATGCATGTAAGGACAGAGCTCGATGGGGACAGGAGCGCCGTGACCTCCTGAATGGACCCGAACATGAACCGTTCACATGGCACTCACAGCAAATTATTTCTTCAAATGAGAAATTAAGAAATGTCACAAATCAGTTAAATTAAGAAATATTTATCAAGGAAGAGTTGCATTTTTCTCTGATTCTGTTGTACAAATCTTATACATCTATCAATAATACCAAACATGTATGGTGATATGAGATGTAGGGCCTTAGCTGAACTAAAAAGAGACTTAGCATTGTGAAAAAAAAAGTAAAAATAATGTACAACCACATATCCAAAAAGTTGGGATGTTGTGTAAAATGTGAATAAAAACAAAATGCTATGATGTGCAAATCATTTAAAAATTAAAAATAGTACAAAGACAACATATCAAATATTGAAACTGAGAAATGTATTGCTTATTGAAAAATATTAGCCCATTTTGAATTTGATGCCAGCAAAAAAGTTGGGATGGGGGAACAAAAGGCTGGTACAGCTGTGTAATACTAAAAAAACAACAACCTGGTAGATGATTGGCAACGGGTTCATCACTGCATCCACAAATGCTGTTAAAGCTCTTAAACACAAAGAAGAGCCAAATATAAGGATCCAGAAACGCTGCCACCTTCTCTGGGCCTGAGATCATTTAAAATGGACTGAAGGGAAGTGGAAAAGTGTGCTGTGGTCCGATGAATCAACATTTGAAATTCTTTCTGGAAATCATGGACACTGTATCCTCCAGGCTAAATACCACTCAGCTTGTTATCAGTGCACAGTTCAATAGACAGGATTCATGATGATGTATATAGATGTATTTATACTCCTTTGATCGATTTTGTTCTCCGCATTGCATTGTTCTTGATTTTTTTCTTGTTTAGATCTAATTACTGTTCTGCCCTTTTCTGTGTTTCTTAGCCCAGTTTAAGTTTTTTCCCTGTCATGTTTTTATTTACCTCTTGATTTTGTTTTGCTGTTCCACCACTTGCTCTCTGTTTTAGTCTGCTCTATTTTAAATCTTCAGACTTAAACAAACGTTCATCTAACTCACAATTGCATTTAGAAGTACAAGGATGTGTAGGGGATCTGACTGTTCACTGGCCACTTTATTAGAAACACCCACCTTGTGTTTCCACTAACTGGCCACTTTATTGGAAACACTCACCTTGTGCTTCGACTCACTGGCCACTTTATTAGAAACACCCACGTTTTTTTCCTCTCAGTGGCCACTTTATTAGAAACCTCTACCTTGTTCTTCCACTAACTGCCAACTTTATTAGAAACCTCTACCTTGTTCTTCCACTAACTGCCCACTTTATTAGAAACCCCTATCTTGTTCCACTTACTCGCCATTTTAATAGAAACACCCATCTTGTTTTCCTCTCAGTGGCCACTTTACTGGAAACACCTTGTTTTTCCTCTCATTGGCCACTTTGTCAGAAACACCTTGTTCTTCCACCGACTGGCCACTTTATTAGAAGCAATTGCTGTGGATATGCTTTTAATGATTGTATGGAATTACTGTTATAATAACAAAATTCTGACGTGGTGTATCAAAAAATAAGTATGACTTGGCTTTCTAGTCATGATTATGAGCTTTGGTGTTTGACTTTTTTTATTTTTATTTTTTTTAAGAGACATTTTTTCGGAACAATGTAACAATGTTAACTAAATCAGCTGTATATGAAAAATCAGGGGGAAAAATAAAACGTCCCCAGTGGCCAGTCCATATGAATTACTTTGCCAAATATCCCTTTACTTTGAACATCTCTCTCAAATAAACACAGCTTTGAATTTCGACGTTAAGCCTTTAGGAAGGTGCAAGAAAGATGATTACATATCCATTGTATATGCATTTAGTAGAGGTGAAGCTTCAGGTCCTTCTAAGCCTTCAGAGAAGGCCAAACCATTTCTGGGGGTTAAAAATACATGTTTTATTTAATACATTTACATTTTTATTCAGTAGAATGACGTGTGTACTTGGACTCTGCAAGTTTCACAGCACTGCTAGTTTCAATGTGAAGTTTTTGGATGGAAACAAAGGGGTTATATTCTTGAAAATTGGACAAATTGGATGACTTTCTCTGTTGTGTCTAGGCAGACAAAGCTAAACGAATTCTCCTACTGGTTAGGACTTCAGGAGCTGAAAAGAAGACCTAATGCATTAGTTTCACTATCGGCAGAATTAGGACGTGACAGAGGAATCGATCGACCATGTTTTGATGGACAGTGGGTAATTTTGTGAGAAAAAGCATCACTCTAGGCCCTTTTGAAGTTCTAGATATGTAACTGTGAATACCAAATGAAGCCTAATCAGTGCTGTTAGTAATGGAAAAGGGTTCTGAATTAAGTCACTAAAACTCATGTCTGGTTCTTTTGCTTTTGCTAATTTCACTTCAGTGAATTCCTGCTGTTCCATATCAAGCAGTAAAACTTTTACCAGTGCGGTTCTGCAGGCGTCGGCAAGTACCGAGGCACTTCTCCCTAATTAACAAGGATAAAAATGTCCTACAGCCAAAGCTTCAGTTTTACTCTCGCACATTTCTGTGTACATGTGTTTTTGAGCACTTAAGCTTCGCCAGAGCCCCGTTTACACCTCGGATCTCCTCCTGAAGTGGTTGTTTGGATGTTCTTGGAGGGAAAATGTGACATGAGCCGCTTTAACTGGTCTCCTGTCAGCACTGCAAGCCAACAGAGGGAATTTAATACCATCCAAGTAAAACACAGAGAATAATTAACACACAGGATTGGGGTGAGATTTAGTCCTTTAACTGTTTTAAACGTTGACAACAGTGTAAATGTTCCCTCAAAGGTTCTACAGTGGGTTTAAGGTGGGTTTCAATGAAGCTTAAATCAGTTTTTCCAGGTGAGAAGTTCGTTTTTGTACCTTTTCATAACTGAAAACTGAAGGTAAACAGTTTCCATCAGGGAGAACCGAGTGGCTCTGAAATCACTTTTTACACACAAGCAAAGTTTCAGTTTCAGATTTATTTACAACTTAGTTCCAAGTTTAAGTTGAATAAAAACTGGCTTTAAACTCAGGATCACAGATGAGCTCCTTTACTATGTTGATCTGTAGGCGTCTGTTCATAAACATAAACCAGCCCAAACTCATTTACTATAAAATGAAATGGTGTTTGTAGAAATTCAGAAAAAAGCCGCGTCAGTCTCGACTGCATATGTGGACATATTTCTATATTGAGCTCTATTTACACAAAGTTAGGTTAGTTCATCATTTATGTTGAACAGACTCTCCCAAAGTTTTACGCTGCTGCGCTGACGTTGAACCGCGTGCTGCACTGGGTCGGTATGACCAACAGGTCAAAACCAGCTCTAAACAAAGTGACCGCTGGGCCCTGATTGGTGCTCTGGCTTTGCGCTTCTTTCGTTTTGACATGTTACGTTTTTATACACACAGAAACCAAAAGGAACGACAGATTTCTCAAAATGTAGGAGGAGAAAGTCGGATATTAGACTCTGAAATGTAGTGGAGTGAAAGGAAAAAGTCGCCCAGTAATGGAGAAACTTCAGTACAGATACACCAAAAATACTAAAGTACAGAAACTAATTACATTTACTCAGTTACTCAGTTACTCAGTTACTGTCCACCCCTGGTTCTCAGTGCAGTATAACAGGACGTACAGATAGAGTCCAGCGGGTTTGTTTTGAGGCCTCTCTATGGATACTGTGGATTTTATTGTGATGGAAGGATAACAGAACTCGCTTAATGTCCAGCCAACAGTGAGGCTCATCTCAGAAAGTCGTCACTCTGAGACCACGACGGAAAACAGAGCCTGTACATGACGATCCGCTGGAAGGAGTTTGGGCTGCTGATGAGGAACCGGCGACCGGCTCTTTGAACTCGGAGCTGAGCTGGGAGAAATGCCTTTGATAGTTGAGGGTTAGTGTGACGGATCTGCTTGTTCCTCACACCAGTTAAGATCTGATAACATTCAGGTACTAATGTCTCTGTACCGTCACGCAGTGAACTGGCTGAACTGGCTGAACTGGGACTTGGACTTTGATGGACTTTCTGCAGCGAATGTTCCTTCACAGCTTCTCTGGCTTGATTGGAGGAGCCAAATCTCAGAACCCATAACAAATGAGTGTTATACCTACTTAAACCCTTGAAAAGGTGGTTCTTCATGGGTTCTTTAGTAAAGAAAAGGGGTTCTGTATGTCAAGCTTGTAACCACAGAAGAACCCTCTTTGGTGCTATACAGAACCCTTTTCAAAAAGGTTATATAAAGAACCGTGGATGCTCAAACAACCCTTTGCAAGATTAAAGGGTTCATTGCATCATAGAAGGGTTCTTCAGATTGGTGGAGAATGTGTTATACATGGTTCTATATAGAACCTCTTTGAAAAGTGCCCTTCATAGCACTGAAAATGGTTCTTCAATAGTTACAAGCTTGACATCGTAACAACTGAAGAACCCTTTTGGTGCTATAAAACCCTTTTCAAAGAGGTTCTGTATAGATCCATGTATAACACATTCTCCATCAATCTGAAGAACTTCTTTATGATGCAAAGAACCCTTTTAGTCATGGAACTGTACTGTGAGTATTCATGGTTCTATACAGAACGTTTTTGAAAAGGGTTCTGTATCGCACCAAAGAGGGTTCTTCTATGCTTACAAGCTTGACATCATAACAACATAGGAACCATTTTTGGTGCTGTAAAGAAACCTTTTCAAAAAGGCTCTATCTAGAACCATATGTAACACATTCTCCATCAATCTGAAGAACCCATTTATGAGGCAAAGAACCCTTTAATCATGCAAAGGGTTCCTTGAGTGTTCATGGTTCTCTTTTTCTTTACTAAAGAACCCTTGTAGAACCATCTATTCTAAGAGTGTACAGACAGAGTGGGTTTGACATGACGCTTATTCAGTCACGTTCTAGGTAATAATCAAGTAGACAGTTTAACTAATTTACACTGGAATGCCCAACAGGTTCTAGATATTCATGTGTTAATTGTGTGGCACAATCTCCACAGTACGTAAAACTGTTTTGAGTAACATGCGAGCAGCACTGCTGTGTCTGATCCACTCAGACCAGCGCGACACACACTAACACACCACCACCACGTCAGTGTTACTGCAGTGCTGAGAATGACCTACCACCCAAACAGTACCTGCTCTGTGAGGGTCCATGGGGGTCCTGACCACTGAAGAATAGGGTAACAGAGTATCAGAGAAACAGATGGACTACAGTCTGTAACTGTAGAACTACAAAGACCAGCTATACGGTCAGTGGAGCTGATAAAGTGGACATTAAGCATAGAAACAGGGAGCTGGTCAGAATGTTGTGCCTGATCAGTGTGTATAATATAAGATTATAATTATATGTAATATTATTACTTGTTAGTTCTGATTACTATTAAATGGTTGGTTGGTCATTGTGTGTCATGCATGTTATTGAGTAATAGATTTAATATTAAGGTACAGGTCAATATTTAACTATGAATGTGTTTATGTATTTGTTTGTTTACTTGTTCATTGTTATCACATTATGTCTGGTTATAAGTCTGCCCTGCGATGGACTAGCAACCTGTCCAGGGTGTGTCCTGCCTTCTGCCCGATGACAGCTGGGATAGGCTCCAGCACCCCGGGACCCTGAGGGAGAAGCGGCTTAGAAGATGTGTGTGTGTGTGAGTGTGTGTGTGTGTCTGGTTATGAGTTCATGAGTTATTGAAGGAGCAGACCTCATCTTTCTGATTTGCAGGCCTCTCCAGCGGTCAGATCAGTCAACGTGGCTCAGAGCTGCGGGTCATTTCTCACCGACATGTACTGAATACAAAAGTTCTCCACCGGCCGTGTGCACTTCTGGATTCACTGTAACATCTGAAGGGTGGAAGTCGAGAAGAAACGAGGCTTTGCTGAATAAAGAGCTCAGCTCTCAGCGTTCGTCCTTTGCGTGAGAGAGAACAAAGAAACAAGTCCAACTTTCAAAGATAATAACAAAAGTCCTTTGTACGGTTCTTGAATTGGCGCAGCTAATTAACACGGGGGGGGCACTACGGTAGCGTCAACGTACTGTCCCTTCAGAGAAGAGGAGCCGAGCGGAAAACAGGCCTCACCACCAGACGGGAAAACAGTACAGAACGCTGCTGCTTTCCTCACGGCGCCAACCAATTAGTGCATTAATTAACTGCGAGGAAACGAAGCTTTTCACATTTCATCTCACAGTCAAACAGCATGTGTCCAAGAAATAAGGACAACGGTCAAATCAGGTAAAGCACTACATGTGGCCAAAGGTATGTGGATACCCCTCCTAATGATTGAGGTGTTTCTGCCACACCCACTGCAAACAGGTGTATAAAGTCAAGCACACAGCCTTGCAGCCTCCATAGGCAAACACTGGTGGTAGAATGGGTCGCACTGAAGAGCTCGTGACTTCATGCCACAGGATGCCACCTCTGCCATAAGTCAGTTTGTTGAGTTTCTGTCCTGCTAGATCTGCCCCAGACAACTGTAAGTCTATTATTGTGAAATGGAAGCGTCTACTTGCAACAACGGCTCAGCCATGAAGTGGTACCAAGCAGCCTCTGGAAGCAACATCAGCACAAGAGCTGTGCAGTGGGAGCTTCATGAAATGGCAGAGCAGCTGCGTATAAGGCTAAGATCACTATGCGCAATGCCAGGTGTCGGCTGGAGTGGCGTAAAGCGCCACTGGACGTGTTGTCTGAAGTAATGAATCAGCTTCTCTATCTGTCAGTCTGATGAATGAATATGGGTTTGGTGGATCCCAGGAGAACGTTACCTACTGGAATGCAGAGTGCCAGCAGTAAAGTTTGGTGGAGGAGGGATGATGAGCTGGGGCTGTTTTCCAGGGTTCCAGTGAAGGGTGATGTTGATGCTACAGCACAAAGACATTTTACACAGTTACCTGCTTCCAGCTTTGTGTCAGCAATTTGGAAAAGAGCCTTTCCTGTTCCAGCAGGACTGAGCCCCTTAGCACAAAGCAGCTCCATAAAGACATGGTCTGACCAGTTTACTGTGGAGGAACTCCAGTGGCCTGCACAGAGTCCCGACCTCAACCCCACTGCACATTGTCGAGATGAACTGGAACATTGATGGTGAGCCAGAATATCAGTGTCTGACCTCACAAATGCTTTTAACACATTCTCTACGGGGAACAACCTTAAATATGACATTTTCTGCTTCTTTCATTGCAAAATCTATTTAAAAATAAATCCTAAAATATCAAATATACCATTCATTTTGCAAATGTATGCCTTTTTTTGACCAGCATGTTAAATTGAACAAAAATGGATTTGAGAGAATTAATTAACAATTAAAATTAAAATAATGAGATTAATTGTGAAGTGCTGCAAGTTTTGAGGCAACGGTTTGGACAGTCCACACTTTGCGCAGATCAGGTCCACTTGAGAAGCTTATTTTCTGTAGTTTGGATCAGAAAACAACAGAGTGATGAAACTGAGGGATGTCTTTGAAGCCGTTGTGGAAAACACAGTTCATGGCAAGACTCATGCTACTCAAGTGTCCTATTCATAGACACCTTTGTCTAATACGGACCAGAACCCATTCAGTCCTCCGTTTATAAAAGATTAACATGATTATTTAATTGGAAAATCCTCTCCAGATTCCTTCGCCCATTACTCGCTGGTTTAGCGTGACTCGGCCAAGTGGCGCTACTCTAAACAGCCCCGAGGGTCCGTACCAACAGGCACAAATTTCAGACAGTCTGACAGCTTTTATCTGCCAACATCTTCGGCTAAGAAAACACTTAGAGATTTACTGCCTCCTCCTTTGTGCGGCCTTTTCTATTTTTACTGAGTCTATCAGGAAACACGCAAACATGTCTGCTGGGGAACAATCAGTCACACTGAGAAGGTTTTTTGTATTAGACGGTGTAAATATCACCCAGTGTGAACAGATAGTGGAGTCTTTCTGTTCATAGAAGGCAAAAAACAGCCTTGCTAGCTGGTTAAACTGACAGATGAGCTCAGCTGGTTGACCATCTTGGTCTGGTTGGTCTTCTTTTGAATTTGATGGTTTAGCTCCCAAACGCAAGGCCTGCTGACCAGTTCAGGCCCAATCTTCGCAACGTGGCAGCACGTTGGCGCGGTGGGTAGCGCTGTCGGCTCACAACGAGGAGGGCCTGGGTTCGATTCCCCGGCCGGGGGACCAGGGTCCTCTCTGCGTGTTCTCCCTGTGTCTGTGTGGGTTTCCTACCACAGTGAATGACTGTCTGTCTGCCCTGCGATGGAAACTTACAAAAAAACACCAACATTTTACACCCGATTAATGCAGTTACTGAATAATTTGCCTCTGGATTTTGGACCATAAATTCAGATGGAAAAACCAAAATACACCCTGGAGAATAGCTGGTTGAATCAACACAGTCATAACAATTTATGTTAAAATACCAGATTTAAAGTTTTTTAAACCAGAGTTTCAAATTTCACATGTCCAGTGTAGGGTTCTACTTTAGCAGCTGTAGCCAGTCAGCAGCCTGTCCATATTGTCCACCCTCACACACACACACCAGGCCATGTAGGAGGAGAACAGAGTGAAGGACACAGCACCTCCTCACTTTTACTCCCTGCGGGTTCAGCCCAGTACCACATGTGTAATATAAATGTGGGGGGTGAACAGATGAACAGAGTGAAGACACTGAAAATGGGTTATTTTATATGTTCCTCAAAGAAAATGAGCAAAGACCAAGAATCTGAGGCTGAAATAAAAATAAACCGCATCATTTCTTCTTCACTGAAAATGAGTCCCACAGACCTGAACACCACACACGGGTTAACCAGTTGGCTTTTGGGTGGAGTTTAGCACAGTGGTCAGCAACCCTCCTCTCTTAGGGAGTTGTACCCTGACGCTGATATGCTCACTGCACCCATATTTCTGGACAGCTGCCCTGGTGTCTGTTGTAGACAGTACTGTACAAACAGGACTAAGTGAATGATGCCATTTAGAGTAATGTTTACTGAAGCACATTATAAACATAATAGCTGTGCTAAACCTCCTAAATCCTGTCCTAACTTTAGGATGAACCCAGCAGGGTCCTGACTTCTATTTAAGGTCCGTTTCTCTGGTTTTGAGGCGGCTGAGTCAGGCGGCGTAGTTCACTACCAGCATAACGAGCTCCGTTTATCTCTACTGTAAAGCGCGGCTTTCACTGGGAGATGCTTTTCTTTTCTAACTCCACCCCTCTTATAGATGTTAGAGTGGAAAGCTGCCTGAATGATATATTGATGCCCCCTACAAGGCGGAGTGGGTAACGCGATTACCTTTTCCTTGTGATGCTCGAGATAATTATCCTGAGAAAATTAACCAGAGAAAATTATCTTGAGACAAGTATCACAAAAAGATTATCCTCATCTTACATATAATCAAATATGTATAACCAATGTGTAATCAAATTACAGTCATCTTGAGACCCAAGTATCTCAAGATGAGACCAAAGTATCCCAAGATAATCATCTTGAGATAATCACTAGAGAAAATGATCTCAAATATCCCAAGAAAATAATCTCAAGAGCATTAATTTGAGAAAAAATCCTAGTCTCAGGTCATTTCAAAGGCAGGATTGTTTGGCCTTTAATGATCATCTTGAGAGAACTATCCTGAGTCAATCATCCCAAGAAAACTATGCAAAGATAATCATCTTGAAATAATTATCCTGACAATCATCTTGAGATAATTATGCTGAGATAATCATCTTGAGATAATTATCCAAAGAAAAATATGCCAAGACAATCATCTTGAGAAGCATCTTCAGATAATCATCTTGAGATAATTGTCATGAGAAAAGTATCAAGAGATAATCGTCTTGAGATAGTTATCCCAAGAAAAATATGCCAAGACAATCATCTCGAGATAATTATCCTGAGATAATCATCTTGAGATAATTATCCCAAGAAAAACATGCCAAGACAATCATCTTGAGAAGCATCCTGAGATAATCATCTTGAGATAATTGTCCTGAGAAAAGTATCAAGAGATAATCGTCTTGAGATAATTATCCCAAGAAAAATATGCCAAGACAATCACCTTGAGAAGCATCCTGAGATAATCATCTTGAGATAATTGTCCTGAGAAAATTATCAAGTGATAATCATCTTGAGAGAAGTATCCTGAGATAATCATCTTGAGATAACTGTCCTGAGAAAATTATCAAGAGATAATCATCTTGAGATAATTAAATGTGTCTTAATTTTAATTCTAAATGTTTCTTAATACTGAAATACTGGGCATTACAGAAATACTGAGCATTACTTTTTTACTGAAGTACCTCAGTCAGTACCATAAAAGTATTTTAAGACTCTACGTCTCTACTCATCACTCCTTCTGAATAAAGACGCAGAAGCCAGTAGAGGGTAAAAAGTTTAATGAAACATCGTAAAAACACTGAAGTTTCCCCAAAAGTCCCATGAACAAATTAAGGCGAAACATAAAAGCTGATCCTGAGTTCGGAGCGGAGTTTCTTGCTGGCGAAGCCGAAACGTTTACTGGCCTAATCGGAAAAACGATATTTCTTGATATATAAATTTACCAAGTTACACACAGCAGCACCAAAACTACGTCAGTCTCAGAACAGCTTTCCACAAACAGTCTTCAGTAACACTTCACTGTGGGGAGCTGTTCATACGGCTCCACGACACCTTCATAAGCTTGTCATGACAACTGACACAACCCTACACAAAAAGCTTATTCCAATAGGCGTCATCTGTCAGAAAGACTACTTCAGCTAACCTGCATCAAAACTGGCATTTGTTAATATTTATGTCGCCTATTGGAATAAGCATAAACACTTGTGTAGGGTTATGTCAGTTGATTATGTCAGGGTTATGTCAGCCCTATGGACAGTGCCCTACAGTAAAGTGTTACCCAATCCTCTAATCATCAGACCTCAGTTAAAGAGAAAAAGAATAAAGGCTTGAAAAAGGAAATGAAATACGATGTAAGGGCAGCTGAGATGAACAGTAGCATCACCGACGGTATCATGAAATGTAAACACCAGTGAGAAAAACGTAAACAGGCCTGGCTGTGAAGGAACGTTATTTCCAGCGGTTTGATGGATGCCGGCCACCCGCAGGCTCTCGTGGTGCTCTCAGGCCTTTTTGACAGCGTACCGCCTTTCAAACTGACCCACGTCAAACTTGCGCTTGCAGCCATCGTAGTTCATGTAGCGAACTTTCCCGAAAACGGGCCTCTCAGCCCAGCCCTGGTCGTGAATTCCGCAGATGGACCACATGCAGCCTGTAGAGGAGAGGAAACAAAAGACCCAATCAGTGTTTCATGTCTTTAGCTCGGTCAAATCAGCCACCCAAGCCGTTAGTGTGTTAGTACACGTCCAGACTGGTCAGTAAAACGGATCAGAGCGGAACTTGAGGTTCCTGTGAGCTTCTGCGTTTCCTATCGCTGTATAAAAGAAGCTCCTTGCTGCCTTTACAGGCCAATTCAGTGTCCAGAATTGTTGGAGAACAAAACCCACAATAATTCAGGAGTCCAAACTAAATAAAGGACACAAATGATTTGTGGAAAAATTCCCAGGCCCAGTGTTTTAAATGAAATTCTCCAAAAAAAAAAAAATCTTGACATAAGTATCCCAACATGATCCTCATCTTACAGTCATTTTCAACGTATAATCAAATTACAATCATCTTCAGACAATTATCCTGAGAAAAGTATCCCAAGACAATCATCTTGAGATAATTATCCACATAGAATGATCTCAAATATCCCGAGATAATTACCTCAATATAAGCAATTTGAGGAAATAAAAAAACCAATCTCAGGTCATTTCAAAGGCAGAATTTTTTCTACCCTTAATGATCATCTTGAGAGAAGCATCTTGAGATAATTATCCTGAGAAGCTCTCGAGATAATCATCTTTAGATAACTATTCCAAGAAAACTATGCCAAGATAATCATCTTGAGATAATTATCCAGAGAGAATGATCTCAAATATCCAGAGAAAATAATCTTGACATTTAATTATTTATTAATTAAAAAAAGAATAATAATAATAATCTCAGGTCATTTCAAAGGCAGGATTTATTTTACCCTTAACGATCATCTTGAGAGAAGCATCCTGAGATAATCGTCTTGAGATAATTATCCTGAGAAGCTCTCGAGATAATCATCTTTAGATAACTTCGCCAAGAAAACTATGCCACCATAATCATCTTGAGATAATTATCTAAAGAAAGCTATGGGTAAAGATAAAAAAAGAGATAAAAAAAAGATTAAAAAGAAAAAAGTTCGGAGTCTTGCCCAAGGACTCCTGTAGGTATAGTGCAGAGTGCTTGCCTGGGCTGGGATTGAACCCCAGTCTACGATGTTTTCAGGAATACCACTGGTTTTTAGAATTATTCTTTAAAAATAGAGTTCTTGGTGAGTTAATTTGAAGAATAACATGTTTTTATAACTTTTCTAAAAAAAGAAGATTTTCTTTCTTAACACAATTTCGTGAATCCGGCCCCTGATTTCTTGCTGAGCTGTCACTTTTTCAAGTTGCTTGGTTACCAAAGGCCTTCGGGAAACACCTTCAGTAAAACACAGAAAACGTGGAGAGGCTCCTTCAGTTCTTCTGCTCCTAAACTGGAGCTCAGTTCAGCTTTTATTAGACAGTCTAAACTTTTAATAAACATCAGCTCTTTAACTCCGTCACTGGGAAACACGGTTACCTGTCTGTAAGGCACTTTGAGAGCCACGGATATGGAAAGTGCTCTATAAATCAAGATATTATCATTATTATTAATTATGTATCACTAATTGCTTTGCCGCAGCTCCGGATGTGTGGTCCCTGCCTCTCACCTACATATCCGTTGGGGTCGCAGCCGTCCAGCGCGTAGTGGTCATTGAGATAAACGGCGATAGCGAGAGCCTCCTCGGGGGACGAGGTCCACTCCAGAATCTTTTTGGCCCAGTACATTCGCATGAACCCGTGCATCTTCCCCTCTAACAGTAACTGCCTCTGTGGGACGTCACAAGAAACCACACATTAAAACAGAGTGTGTGTCTCATCATAGAGCCAAACACAGTATCCACACCACTTTATATACATGCACTGGCCACTTTATCGGAAACCTGCTGACTCAGACTGAGCTGACTGTTTTATTGATCAGTTTGTGTGAGTTTTGTGGGGACGCTCACTGCATAATCTGCGATGAGAGGCTGATATACAACAGAGAACCAACATCTCAAATCAGAAGGCGATGCCCGGTTTCAGTCCAGTACTATTACTACATTAACGCAGTGCTGCCACCTACTGGATCTATTTTAAACTGCTGTAATGAACATGGTTAAAATTACGGTTAATTATGAAATGGAAATATTATTTGTAAGAATGTTTTTTTGAGAACGAGTTTTCAAAGCCTGTAAAATGATGCCCTAATCTGCCGTCTCGACATGTGGAGCTGCAATGTGGAGCTACAAGGTATGTACAAGGTAAGTGGCCAGTGAGTGGAAGTACAAGGTGGGTGTTTCCAATAAAGTGGCCAGTGAGCAGAAGCACAGGGTGGGTGTTTCCAACAAAGTGGCTAGTGAGTGGAGGCACAAGGTAGGTGTTTCTAATAAAATGGCCAGTTAGTGGAGGCACAGGGTAGGTGTTTCTAATAAAATAGCCAGTTAGTGGAGGCACAGGGTAGGTGTTTCTAATAAAATGGCCAGTTAGTGGAGGCACAGGGTAGGTGTTTCTAATAAAATGGCCAGTTAGTGGAGGCACAGGGTAGGTGTTTCCAATAAAGTGGCCAGTGAGCAGAAGCACAGGGTGGGTGTTTCCAACAAAGTGGCTAGTGAGTGGAGGCACATGGTAGGTGTTTCCAATAAAGTGGCCAGTGAGTGGAAGCACAAGGTGGGTGTTTCCATTAAAGTGGCCAGTGAGTGGGAGAACAAAGTAGGTGTTTCCAATAAAGTGGCCAATGAGTGGAAGTACAAGGTGGGTGTTTCCAATAAAGTGGCCAGTGAGCAGAAGCACAAGGTAGGTGTTTCCAATAAAGTGGCCAGTGAGTGGGAGAACAAAGTAGGTGTTTCCAATAAAGTGGCCAATGAGTGGAAATACAAGGTGGGTGTTTCTAATAAAGTGGTCAGGGAGCGTAAACAGTGAGTGTGAACTGTAAAGGACACGGGTGCTACAGTCCCTTCGTGTGTGTGTGGGACATTAGACTTCTTCAGTTCACCACTGTGCCTCATGTACCTGAGCAGCATTCCAGAGCTGATCGTGAGTCCTGGCGTTTTCCAGCTGCTCCTGTGTGTAGAGGTACGGCCGCTTGTCCTTAGCATGATCCTTCAGCGTCTTCTTTGCCCAATCATACGCACCTGCGGAAACAAGACCACC
>NC_051212.1:54133820-54151320 GCF_015220715.1 Pygocentrus nattereri
TCATTTGCATGTTTAAAAGGTTCTTTTCATGGTGAAATGGTTCCGTTTGACAGAGACTGGGGTTCTATATAGCACCAGAAATGGTTCTGCTATTGCTATGATGTCAAGCTTATAACAATAGGAGGAGCTTTTTTTGGTGCTCTATAGAACCATATACAACACATATTCATCAATCTGAAGAACCATTTCACCCTACAAGTGGTTCTATGTTATTATAATTCTATTCAAATTCTATACAATTAACTGGTTGAGATGTAATCAGAGCGGTTTGATGTGGAACGCTCTGTTCTAGATAAACGTTCAGAGTCAGAACTGCTCGCAGCAGTGGTGATAGGAACCAGACGTCCACCTCTAAAAGCTCCTCACAGAAAATTCCTACATGAAGTGGTTCTGAATTCACTGCCCGATGACTGATTTAAACTAGTGTGGGTTCTCTGGTGGTTCTAGATGTTAAATAAAATGTCTATATCTGTGTTGTAGACATGGTGACGTCTGGTTCCTATCACCACCACAGTGAAGACATCTGAACCACTTCGCACCAAAAACCCACTCTGAGTCTCTCTGTTTACATCTCATCCAGAAATTCTGAAAATTTGGTGGAGTTCTCCTCTAAACTTTGCATTGGCAGCTGCACCAGTCGAGTGGCTGAAGAGGCTCCGGTGGTCTCACCCTGCACCCTCTGGTCCCTCGCCATCCAGTAGAGAACCCCCCCGCAGCCCTGGGGAACCTTCTGGTTCTCGGAGAGGAAACGGACGCGCTTGGTGTTGAATTTGCAGGCGGCGTTTCGAGCTCGAAGCTCGGCCACTTCCAGCTGCAGCCAGCCGGCCTGCCTCTCTCCCCTCTCGGCCCTCTCTCCTCCCCTCTCTCCTCCCCTCTCTCCTCCCCTCTCTCCTCCACTCTCCTCGGCCTTCCGCTTCTTTCCCTCCGCAGCGCTGCCGAGCGCCTCGGCCTTCCGCTTCAGCTCGGCTCTCCTCGCAGACATGCTCGCTGCCCGGCGGTGTAAGAAGGTCAGAAGCGCCGCTCGGAGCTCTAAACTCGGGGGTGAAGCCGCTGAGGTGGTCAGGTTCCCGGCTCTCCTGCCCGCAGACGCGCACCGCTGCACGCAAAGCATGAAAAGCGCACGCTCTACGGGCGCCGCTCACGTGCGCGCCTGCTGTTTCGCAACACCATAACAGCGACTCTGATTGGCCGGCGCCGGCCAGGGGGCGGGGCCCGCAGTAGATACGTAATAGATCGTTTTATAAAGCTTTTATAACGTGCTTTGTAACTTTTTGTCTTTGATCAGAAATTCTGTTATAAACTGTATCCCGCGATCTTAAAAAAAGACGGTTCTTCAGAGGTTCTTTACTGAAGAAAGTGGTTCTAAATAGAACCTCGAGCACTCCAAGAGCCCCTTTGCACGCTTAAATTGTTCTATGCATGGCGAAATGGTTCTATATAGCTCTGTATAAGCACCAAAAAAGGGTTCTGCTGTTGTTACCGTCGTGCTGACGTGGTCACAATACACTCCTACACAAGGTGGGTTTTCAAGGAAATGATTCTAGCTGGAACCACGAGTTCTATATAGAACCGTGTGCATGCTTTGCATGGAGAATTGGTCCTTCAGATTGATCAAGAATGTGTTGCATATGGTTCTGTACAGCACCAAAAAGGCTCTTCAGCTTGATGGATGGTTCTATATAGAGCCCTTTTAAAAATGGTTCTAGATAGCACCAAGAAGGAAGTGGTAATTCCACAGAACTTTGTAGAGGAGAATTCCCACCCTGCAATGTCTTCTGGTTTTCACCAACGCCAGAGGGCGCTCCCGAGCGAGTCCAAAATGAATGGGTTGATATGGAGCGTTTAAAATCATAGTTTATAGACGCTTAAACATTCATTTCATTTCGTGAAACAGAGCAGTATAAAACATTTTAACACCGCTGTTATATTTTATATAGGGGTTTAAAACGGCGCTCCATGTTCATTCATGACGTCAGAGAGCGCGAACAGCCAATGAACTGCTCCGCTCGCCCATCAATCATCCCGCTCTGGCAGTAAAGCCCCGCCTCCTGCTGCCCGAAATATATCGGTGAGATTTCTTGTTTTTTTTTGTTTGTTTGTTTGTTTTTTGGTGAAACTCATCCTTCTACTTTCTATAATTAAAGGAAAGTTCTGGGCGAGTGTTTAGAAACTATTCTAACTTTTCGTTTTTTAGCCGTTGAGCTCAATTCACTCCCATTCATTGAGGACTCACTCGCGGGCGCCCTCTGCTGTCCTGCTTTTGTTATAACGGGGGGGGGGGGATTAGGGCGTGGCCAGGCTCCTCATAAAGCGGCTCTGATAGTATCCCAAAACAGTGACTTGGTATCTTAAAATAACGAGATAGTATTCCCGAATAATTACTTGGAATCGCGTTGGGGTTCAAGTGGCGTCCATAATAATCTCTTTGTAGGGCAGAAAACAAAACAAAGGCCAGCGTCCTGCGTCACGCCGTGACTCCGCCCCTCCGAGTGACGCACATAAACCTAAGTGGCGCATGCGCAGCAGTGGTACAGCGTAGAGTTAGCCGTTAGCCGTTAGGTTCTGGGTTTAAATTTGATCGTTTAATTTTTTATTTCGGTAAATTTAACGCATTTCGCCTCAGTCATGGATAAATCCGGCTTTGCTTCGGGTGGTAACGCGGAGGGGCCCGACAAAGTGGACATGTCTCTCGGTGAGTTAACGTTAAAACGGCCGTATTGCTATCGGACAAGCTAACGGCTCAAGTTGGCTTTCTATTCGAATTCTCCCGTTCCACCTTAAAAGATGCCGCCGCTGTACTGTGGCGCCAGAGTCAGAACGTTGCTGCCGCATCATTTAAGGTGGAACGGGAAAATTCGAACAAAAAAGCTGGCGAATAGGAATAAGAAGCTGAGTTTAGCTTCGTAAAAGCTAAGCAGCATTTCGGGTATACAGATTGTCATATAAATGAGTTATAGAGGCGGTTTGTGTTATAACGACTCTTATTCAGAAGGTTCCGTGTAACTGTGTTTGAGTTCAGCGCCTAATATGAACCCAAAACCGCGGTTACTGAATGGCAGACTGGTAGAAGTGTTCGTAGTTTTCTTTAATAAAGCTCATTTTTACAAAAACTGAGCCATATTCTCTTAAAACACCCCATCAAAACCGCTTCTCTAGAACCATTTAGAGTTCTAAATGGTTACTTGCATCGAGGAATGGTTCTTCAGACTGATAGAGAGTGTTCTGTGCAGAACCTTTGGTTCTATGTTGGACCAGAAAGGGTGACAAGCTTGACATGAAAGCAATAGGAGAAGCCCCTTTGGTGTTGTGTAGGGCTGTTTTTAAGAGTGGAACCTTCTAGCACACTCTCCATCCATCTGAAGGACCATTAAAGCATTAAATGGTTCTGGATAGAACTCATGGCTCTGAATAGAACCATTCTCTTTACTGAAGAACCGTCTTTTGTGAGAGTGCGCGATGGAGCCCGTGTCCGTTTGGCTCTGAGCCCTTCAGCTTTGTTTTATTGGCGGATGTAGGGTTGACTGATCGCCCAGCATCAGTACCTGACCTCATTCATGCTCTTGTGGATGAATGCAATCAAATCCTCCTCCACAGCTGAGTCCCAGCTTCTAGTATAAGGCCTCCCCCAGAAGAGTGGATGCTGTTACTGGAGCAAAGGGGGGCAAAGTCACTGTTAATGTCCTTCATTTCAGAAGAAGCGCTGGTGTCTACAGACTATTTTACAGCTGGGTCTGTGTCCCACTGTTGGCAGAGACCAGATAATAAGGGTGTTTAATGGTGTTTGCTCCCCATTTGCTGTGCGCCCATCAGTTGAACTCTGACTGCTGTGTTTGTCGTTCCCCTTCACAGATGACATCATCCGGTTAAACAAGAAACAGAAGCAGCTCCAGAGCCACAGGGCCGCCCTCAAGAAGCACAAGCTGGCCGTGAGGAGCCGCTTAAGCCTGGGCAGGCGAGCGGGGGCACCACTACAGAGGGGTCAGGAGATGGTCACCTGTACATTCAGCGCATACAACAGCCTCCATCAGCTGCGCTCCTTCTCCTTCTGTGCACTTTGTAGAACAAATCGCCAGAAAAGTTTGGAAGCACTTGATAGTCGCGTATATTAAATGATTTTTATCACACTGTAAAGATGATTGTTTGAACTTGAAGTAACCTGGTTGCCTTAAAATTGGAGTTCATTAAATTTCTGGCAGTGAATTAAAAGAATAATGTGTGTTTACATTTTGTTAATTTTATTATTCATTGGAATCAAAATTTTAAGGCAACCAGGTCACTTTAAACCACCGTCATTCTTTACAGTGTATTAATATATTATATATTAATAATATTTACATAGGAACAATACAAATTAGATGCCACAAGGTTTTTTGTTTTGCATGTTTTGTTCAATATTTAAAGCCTGTAGAGTTTGTATATCGTTGAACTACTTTAATTATCCATTCCAGCTGTTCTCTTCATAATTCTGGACACTTTTTTGAAATTAATTTCTTCATTTCTTTCTTATTTTTAAGTTACGTGACGTGATTAATTGACACTTATTAGTCCGACAACGGGGAAATTTCTCCTCTGCATTTAACCCCTCCGTTCAGTGACACACCACACACACACTAGGGGGCAGTGAGCACACTTGCCCGGAGCGGTGGGCAGCCCTATCCACAGCACCTGGGGAGCAGCTGGGGGTTAGGTGTCTTGCTCAAGGACACCTCAGCCATGTACTGTTGCCTCTAGGGATCAAACCAACGACTTTCCCGTCACATGGCTGGTTCCCTAACCTCCAGCCCACGACTGCCCCTGTTTTTAAAAATTTTTTAAATGTTTTTTTCCCCCAGTTAGATTAATTTGATCAACTTATTGCAAAATACTACAAATCTGTGAATTGCACAGGGCTAAAATTTTAGAAATATTTTTAGGTATTTATATGTATTTAGTATTTATCTCATTTACAACCAAATTGGTTTTATGTTGGCCTCGTTCACCAAGAGTTCTTAAGAAGAAATTTCTGCTTAAAAGATATTTTCTTAGGACCTTTCTCAAGACCACATTTAAGGAAAACCCAAGGAAGATATTGGTGAATGTAAGACTTCTGAATAGTAGCGCGTCCGCCCGCCTACTCTGCCCCGTCTGATTGCTGAAACGGATGCTGTTGTTGTTGCTATGCAGCGCGTGAAGACACTTTGTCTGAAGGGGTTGTCGCGCTCCGTCTGTAACGTGTGGTTTCATTTGGTTTGGCTTTTCAGGAAAAGGTGCAGGGAAATTGTTCGTCCGTGGCAGGAAGTTTGTGCCCACTGCCGGGGGAAAGCGACGAGGACAGGGCATCATCACCGGTCTGGCTGCCAGGAAAACCACTCTGCTGAAAGGCGTCAGTCCACTCAACCGTCCAGCACTGAGTCGAACGCCTCGGAATAGACGGACACCGAGTCGACCGGGCCAAGGCAGAGTGCCCCTCAATCGCTCAGCGTTCACTCAGGTACTATCACTCATTTAATAATGTAAGCAGTGTTTCCACAGGGTTACTTAAACATGGGGAGATTTATTAATAATAATAATAATAATAATAATAATAATAAATATAGCTGCAATTGGCAATGAGTGGGTCCAAGCACACACAAGCACAAGAAGCTCTCATGCACTAAGAGCCAAATAGGCCTAGTAAGCCCTGATGTAGTTTTGGGCCTCAAGGGTAGAGAGGCTGAAAAGAAGTCAGAGTTCATCAAAAAGGCCTTCGTTTTTCATGAACAATGAGCAGTGGGCTTTGAAACTAATAGGTTTATATTTTTATGTACTGACCTACAAAGGTTTGTAGAACATGCAAAAGATTGTCAACATAATAAAATCTCTAATAAAAACAACAGGGTCTAATGCACTGCAAGCTTGGACCTAATAATAATAATAATAATAATAATTTTTAAAAATTAATTACTTTTACAGACCCAGAGGCACTTTACCATAAAGACTTTGCATAATCCTTACTTACTCCTTCGCTTGCACAAGAAACCGCTCCGCTCCATATGATCCATTACTATGATGTTTTATGCCCTGAACATATTGACCAGACTCTGCACACGTTACCTTCATTATAGAAATGATTAGATTTCATTAAATGAGAACTAGTTAAACCTTCTGTGCTGCGCAGGCTTTTTTCTGCAGAGGTAGTCAGAGGCAGGGGAAGGGCTGTCCGCCTCGACAGAAGGAACGATGCTGGAGCGGGTTCACGCTGCTCTGCTCCCACTCCCGTCCTCTGGCTGTGGATCTACAGTTTAAGGGCCCTAATGCTAAAAGCGTGCGATGTTGAATGAATTCCGACTTTAATTAAAATAAATACCTTTACATGGAACGAACTGTTTAGGAAGTGTCTACGGATCGGCAGCTCAACAGTTCCACGTGAACCTCTTTGGTACATAATGAGATTTCGTACCCGGCTTGGATCGGTCATTAAACATTTACCCCACCTCGCTGTATAAAACCGTTCCAGTTCTGGTCCAAATAGTACTTTACAGTGTGTGGAACACGTCCAACACAAGGCCTGCGACACAACCCTATCTGGCCCGCAAAAATATTTTATTTTTCTATTATTAGTAGCACTTTTCACATCTTGCTGCACTATAGTACCCAGCATGCACTGCATATAATGTGTGCTTTAGCCCTCCTACCCCAATAACAGTCTATGGGGCAGCGGTTAAACCTCAGTTCCACGCCAGACACATCACCAAACACGCATTTCAGCTGCAGTTCTGCCACCATAAACCCTCGATGGCAGCTCAGCAGCTCAGAAACGGAGCCCAAGTCTTGATAAACTTGCAGCAAAGAAAAGAAACCAGGTGTCTAATTCAAGCAAATAAGTGCGTTTGAGAGACGGAGCTCCTGGGGACGTGTGCCTGTGCTATTTTGAATAAACGTTGGCCAGTTCGGGTAAATGAAATAAAAATGTGGGCCCACAGATGTGTGGAGATTTTTTAATATATGGTTGAGTTTGACACCCCTGGTCAACTGGAATGAACCTGATGCTTGATGGTCAGGTTCAGATGCCCAGTCTTTTTGTATTGTGTAGTGTATCCAAGGCTCTGGGGATGTTCATGGGTGCTCGAGTACTTGGTACTTAACTGTTCAAGATGCAAAAATAAAAAATAATAAAAGAAAATAAACAGGCCAGTAGTTTCACTGAAACGCTAATTTAATAATAATAATAATAATAATAATAATAATAATAATACATGTGTCAGGGGTGGCCAGTCCTGGGGCCAGATTCACAAATATGTCTAAAGAAAAAAAATCTACTTAAATGTGTTTTTTGTTTGTTTTTTTTTTCTTTCTTAACGTAATTCTCAAGAAAATCTTTAAGTTAAGTGATACTTTTTTAATCTCACAAACGAGGAAATTTCACCTCCGCATTTATCCCATCCGTGCAGTGAAACACCACATACACACTAGTGAATACACACACACTAGGGGGCAGTGAGCACACTTGCCCGGAGCGGTGGGCAGCCCTATCCACGGTGCCCAGGGAGCAGTTGGGGGTTAGGTGTCTTGCTCAAGGACACCTCAGTTATGGACTGTCGGTCCTGGGGATCAAACCGGCGACCTTCCGGTCACAGGGCTGGTTCCCTGACCTCCAGCCCACGACTTAAGTTAAGGAGTATTACAGAAGTCTTAACGAAATGCGTTATTCTTCGAGCGACTTCTTAAGAAGTTTCTTTTCTTAACTATTGTCTTAAGAAAGTGGTATTCTTGACAATATTGTTCTTAAATGTTTTCCTTACCTTCTGATGGCCTCACACTCATCTTAGACTGTAAGTGTCGACAAGGTAAACATCTTAATTTATCAGTTTATCTTCTCCTGCCCGACCTCATCTCTTGCTTTACGCTGTCGCACCACAATTCTCCTATTTTCCAGTGAGGATTTTCACTTCTAGTTCTTGTTTGGTTGGTGTGTGTTGATCTCCTCGCTGTGTTGGTTACAGAGAACGAGGCCGTTTGTTGTGCGGCGTGAGGCTCAGCACAGACAGACGCACATACCCGCACAGAGGTGGCAGGACGCACACAAAGCTCCGACCCGCAGACCCTTCCATCTCCGCAGGAAATGGTGAGCGCATCCGATGAAGTACACTGGTTCACCCTTGACGGTTCACCCTCGTTTAGGTCAGCGACTCAAATCTGTCATTAATGTGATGAACCGGCCTGAACTGACCCTCATGAGCTCCTCCTACTCAGTGACGTCACGTGACTGAATCACTGCATCATCAGCGCAAACTAACGAGCAGAACGAGCTTCGCTGAGAAGATCATTAACTCTGATCAGCTCTCAGCTTCGTTATTAGAGCCAGACGGAGGAGAAGAAGGTGAGACGAGCTGCTTTTCCACCGTTTACAGGCTTTAACGTCTGTTCGGTGCTGTTGCCACGGTAACGCTGAATGACGGCGCACGCGAATTCCGATCCAAGTGTCACGTTAAGGTCATGTGGCCACGAATCGGACACGTACCTGATCTAGGACCGCATGTGAAAGTGGCTCAGATTTGCGTCCACACAGCCCTGAAAACACCAGATCTGAGTCACATTAGGGCAGAAAATCTGATCTGTGCCACTTCAACCTGCTAATGTGAACGCAGCCATAAAAGGCTCATATTACATTTGTGTGGTTTTATATCCCGAAAACATCATAATTAATTTCTCCGTGCATATTTTCTCTTTATGCCTTAAAATTAAACAGGTTGTTTTTGTTACTGTGTGACTGATTTATGTAAACAAGACCTGTTCCAGTTGTCTGTCCTGCATTGCACCTCATTCAGACAGCAGTCTTTGCTTAGGTGTGAAAGGTCCTTCCTTTCATAACGGAGGTTCATGTGTTTACAGGAACGCTCCTCCGGTTCCCGAGCAGCAGAGAGAGGCGCGCCAGGCCACCTTCCTGTCCCGAAGAGGCCTGAAGGTACAGAGCCAATTCCGTCCGTTCCTCCTGCTTTTTGAGTGTCCCTAACTCGTATCGATATTCCAGGTGGTCTTAAGTGTTAGTCTCTCATCGTGGCCATGGCATGGATTCAAACAGGGAAGTAGCAGTTTGGGCCGTGTGGGGCAAACGCAGCAGCCTACATGTTTACGGCAGCTCTGGGGGGGCGCTAAACCGACTGTCTTTCTGTGTTTTGACAGGTCCAGGCTCATGTGCAGAAGAGCACGCCAGCACCATCAGCACAGAGAGCACAAAGAACCCGACCGTAAGACTCCGGGTGTATCGCACTTGACTTTGAGTTTAACTCCGCCCCTAGTGCAGCTTTGACCGTTTGGGAGTGAAACGGGTTTGCGCTGCGCTGCACGAAAGTCAGTAGAAAGGGCCAGTTTGGTGAAGTGGACATTCACCATAGTTAAGCTTACACAACAGTGAAAACCCCATAGGCAGAGCTCCGCTTTCTGGCAGCAGTGGGCGCTTCTTATATAACCAAGTGCCGTCATCAGAACGCAGTAATTTAGGTTGAATGATTTGCATAACGTGACGTAGACTTGTGCTCCAGGACTCGCCCGTGTCATATTTTTCATATTTTTTTATATATATATATATATATATATATATATATATATATATATATATATATATATATATATATATATATATATATATATATATATAAAATATATTAATGTTTAAAATGTCATTCACACACACTAGTCTCACAATGGGGAAAATTATCTCTCTCTCTCTTTTTTTCTCTCCATCACCCTCTTTTTTTTCTCTTTCTCTCTTTTTTCTATCACCCCCTCTCTTTTTTTTCTCTCTCATTCCCCTCTCTCATTCCCCTCTCTATCCCCCCTCTTCTCTCTCTCTCTCTCTCTCTCTCTCTCTCTCTCTCTCTCTCTCTCTCTCTCTCTCTCTCTCTCTCTCTCTCTCTCTCTCTCTCTCTCTCTCTCTTTGTCTCTATCCCTCTCTCTCTATCCCTCTCCCTTTGTCTCTCTCTCTCTTTGTCTCTATCCCTCTCTATCTATCTATCTCTCTATCCCCCCTCTTTTCTCTCTCTCTCTCTCTCCCTCTGTATCTAATCTATCTATCTATCTATCTATCTATCTCTCTCTCTCTCTCTCTCTCTCTCTCTCTCTCTCTCTCTCTCTCTCTCTCTCTCTCTCTCTCTCTCTCTCTCTCTCTCCCTCTCCCTCTCAGGAGTATAATAGCACAGTTAGGCCTGTCACAATTATTACATAATCATCTGATTGTAGTTGTTTAATCTGACTGCAGTTATTTTCCACAGTCATTACATTTGTCATATTATGCCATAACAAGCAGATGTAAATAAAAGAAGGCAGTAAATGCTTCGAGTTTAAAACAAAATTTTAGCTTTCTAACACGCATTTAACATATTTAAGTAATGCTAGTTTGTTTATTTATTAACTATTAAGAGAAACAGTCGCTTTGCTGAGATTCTACACCTGATTCTGTGTGGAGCGTCTGTCCGAGTGCGTGCGCACATGCGGCAGTGTAGTGTATCGTTTAGTACTGTTAACTGGTCAGTAAGCAAAGCTGTGCCTAATCAGATCGTCTGGCCACTTTAGGCTTGTATTTTACAAAAAAAGGTCTCTCTCTTAATGATCAGGGCAGTAATGTCTATGAATAACAGTGGAGTTTCTGTGTGACCGTCTGCAGGTGTAAATCATTGCTGTCGGGACAAAACCATACGTATATATTTTATTTATTTTATTTATTTATTTTTTTTAAACATAATTTGAAAAAGGCAGTGGCCCTTTATGCTGTAATATGAACTGACCAACACAAATGGTCCAAAACGTCTTGGAAAAAATAATTTTTCTCCATTCACCTCCATTAAAAATGTTTTTGGAGATGCCAGGTTTTGCAGCGATATACAGCAGGTAGTTTCAGATCTTTTAACCTGTGCTCTGCTCTTTCCTGATGAAGTAGAACCTTTACAAGCAGTTCGGAGTGATTCACAGTGGTGGCTTCCCGGTGTCATAAACTGGTCTCTGCGATATCTTAAACGATTAGAAGGCAACATCTTTGTAAGGGATCATTTTGATTTTTGGAAGAAGCCTAAAAGTCCAGAGGGGGTTCTGCAGGCTGCCCCACGGTTATTAAACTACAGTAATGAACTACCGAGGTGGTGAACGGTTGGCGTGCGTTGTTTTGACCAACATACTTAACATGGGTTCAAACATGTAAACAAATAATCAGCCACAGAAATCATTGAGATGACAGAAATGATGAGCAAGCGATTGTGGAGCCCAAATACAGGCCAGATGTGTGCTTGTATGTTGTGTTGACTATTAAATATTTAAAATGGTTTATATGTGATGGAGTTTACAATACATATCAGTTGTCGGAACAAAACCTCGTATCTCCATTTTTGTCGTTTTTCAGTTTTTGACATAATTAGAAAAGGCCTGTTGTTCTTTACACTGTGTGTAAATTTCATGATGAATGGACCAGAAGAAACGGCTCAGAATGGCTTGGAAAGACGTCTGGTTCCATTGACTTGCATTAAAAGTAGAGTAGGTTTTTTCCTTCTCCTGTAAAGTTGACCGTTTTGGAGATATGAGGTTTTATTCCGACGGCAGTGATATTTAAGTAGTTTATTGAACGTGAAGTTTTGTACTTATCTCTTTCTACCCTGTGATCACCAGGTGGCGCACTCCTCTGACCTCCAGCGGCATTCTCACCGTCTCCATAGACAACCCCACTGCCAGAACACAGCCGGAGTATGTTTACAGTTATCAAATATAGTCCCCTTCACCGTTTATAGCTCCTAACAGCTTCTTACAGGATGGACAGAGCGAATATATGCTGTTCAGTCCCTTTGGCAGCCTGTTTTCTGGTTTTTATTTATTTATTTATTTATTTACAAACAACATATATTATATACAACACTTGCCTCTGTTTTTATTTACTTGTTTAACTTTTATATTTCTATAATATTACAGCAGCTGCCCTTCAAATTTTGTAAAAGGTTTGATGGACCGATAGAAATGCTTAAAAAGTGACCTTTGAATTAAAATCTCTGCGTTAACTTGAACTAATAATTAAGATTTTTTTTTTCTTTTTCGTTCACTTGTAAATGAAGAAATGCTAGATGTGTCCACAGTGATGAACAGAGCTGCTTTCTCCTGACAGGCCGGCCCACTCGTGGTCTCTGCACCCACCGGCCCCGGCCCCGGCCGCAGCCCCGCCCCCGGCCCCTCCCGCTGCAGAGGAGTCTGAGAGAAAACCGCCCAAAGGAGTCGCCCTGCAGTTCGACATCAACAGTGTCGGAAAACAGGTAAATGTCTGTCTGAGGAGCTCGTCTTAAGGAAATTACCCTCAATATGGTACATACTGCGTTTACTCAGTACGCCCACCTTTACGTCCACTCACTGTCCACTCTATTAGACACTCCTACCTTGTCGGTCCACCTTGTAGATGTAAAGTCAGAGACGACTGCTCATCTGCTGCTGCACAGTTTGTGTTGGTCATCCTCTAGTCCTTCATCAGTGGTCACAGGACGCTGTTGGCTGGATATTTTTGGTTGGTGGACTATTCTCAGTCCAGTAGCGACACTGAGGTGATTAAAAAAACCAGCAGCACTGCTGTGTCTGATCCACTCAGACCAGCACAACACACACTAACACACCACCACCACGTCAGTGTTACTGCAGTGCTGAGAATGACCCACCACCCAAACAGTACCTGCTCTGTGAGGGTCCATGGGGGTCCTGACCACTGAAGAACAGGGTAAAAAGTCTGCAGAGGGTTGAAGCTTGTGTCAGGGTAGGTGTTCAGTTTGTAATCAGACTAATTAGCCCAGCGTTTTCATCTTTTTGTTGTTTATATGCGCCTCACCTTTTCTGTTTATGTATGTATGCGGTGTTCGTGTGTATTTTATGTATGTATTGTAACCATCAGTATCTTTTGTAGTTTATTTGGAGGAAAAAAAATCTCTAGGAATGTGGATTCCAGAATAAAATGACGCGGAACACCGAACCCCAGGCTGCTTTCCGTGAGCCGGGCATGAAGCGGTTTTTCTGTCTTTGTTTTTAACCAGACGGCCATGACCCTGAACGAGCGGTTCCGCATCCTGAAGGACAAGCGCATGGCAGCGGCGAAGCAGAGCAGCAAAGGCGGCCGGTTCGTCACCGTGGGCTAGTGGAGACCCCCGAAGACCAATGAGAGACACTCACTGAGGTCACATGTTCCTTCTGACCCAGTGACGGAGCGCTAAACCGACCCACACCCGACCAGGACGACGGAACGGCCTAATCAGCACCAGCTGGTTAAAAGCTGTTAGCGATGGATGTTTTGTTGAGTTTCTTGGCTGAAGAGACACATTTCACACGTCAGATACGGAGGCACTGATGCTCCAACGGAACCGACTGAGGTTTTTTTCCCGTTTGTATTCGGCGGCGGTTCCTTCTCTCACAAAGCCAGTGTTGCTGTGTTTCCATTCTTTTGTGTTGTTTCCCGAGTGACCTTGTACATTAGTTAATGTTCCTTTTTTATAAACGAAGAGGGAAGCTGCTTCGGGTCGATAACGAAGAGACCGTTTCTATGTTGAAAAGAGGCTTTTTGTTGTTTTTGTCAAACAGACGTGTTTTAAAATTTGTTTTATAAGGTTTCATTAAACAAATGGCATATTGTCTTTGATCTCGGCATCGTCCATCTGGTTGTTGGTAACTGAAGTTGTATGCAAACCCCAAAACGCTTAAATCCTGATGTGCTTTCTTGTGCACACAAAATATTTCTCCTGTGCTCTCCTGATAGGTTCAGCATTTCATATTGTCCCTTTTCGAGAGGAGGCCTCAAACTAAAAGCCCGTCACACATTTAGACGTTTTCTTTAAATCCTTAAAAGCGTTTTTACATCTGATGCACAGATTAGCTTCACCCACCACACACTGGCTGTGTATACATGCCAAGATTTTCTGACCGTCTGATTGAACACATCCTGATTACAGATCAAGACTGAGGTCTTTATTCTCACTCTACTCAACAATCTGATGGAAAACCTTCGTTTACCTGCTCACTACAACTAATCAGATCCACAATGATGCGCATGCCTAGAGAACCGCTTAGTCTAGATGTTACCATGGCAACCAGTATCCCGTGAGTCCAGTCAGAGTGAGATGAGCAGCAGTGAGCAGTGATTGTGTCTTTAACTGCTTTAAAATGACGTCAGACTCAGGAAAACGTCCTTCACACGTCCTTATTAAAGAAGGCCGAGAGGAAGACGTCGTGCTCTGAGACGCATAAGCTGGACGTCCGTCCCGCCGCCGTCTTTTAAAGATCAGAGCATGAACTTCGTCTCCTCTGCAGACCAGTTTCTGCTCCGCCGTGTTGAACGGTATAAACTCTCACTGTGACGCGACGCTCATGCAGAACGGACTGAAACTTTCCGATAGGGAATGTAATCGGATACAGGCGTTTACACGGATATTATTCTTCTATTTAACTGATTATTTACAGGATTACCCACCTCGTTTAAAGTGATTGAAACTATTTCAAACGGCCTCAGTTGGACTACGGATTTTCTGATTGATTGTTTACGTGGACGTATTCTATTCCGATTGAGCTATTAGTCGGATTATTAAGGGATTATCAAGCTGCTTGTAAACGTGGCTACTGTGGCTGGTTACCAAACACACGTTACCAAAATCAACCTAAGCTGATGATCACAGTGTTGCGCCGGATGCAAGAGGGACAGATGCTGCTTTTCAACCAACTTGGCTATTATTCTAATCTAGAGCGATAGTTAAAGGGAACTCCACCAGATATAAACAGTCGTTCGGAGTGGTTTGATGTATAAAGGGTTCCTTTGCAGAGAAACCTGCCCAACCAGATGTCTTTACAGCGGTGGTGATAGGAACCAGACATCACCATGACAACACAGACAGTTTATTTACCATCCAGAACCACCAGAGAACCTACATGTCTCAAGTTTCTTACATAATGCTGACAAAAAGTTTAAAGTGGTTTGTTTTTGACTAAAATTTTACTACAAAACATCTTTTTTACTTTTTTTCTATTCTTTTACATTAAATGTGTTTCAGCATTTATGAACTATGATTTTGCTCATATGCTCCAGATCAACCCATTCATTTGGGACTCTCTCAGGAGCGCCCCCTAGTGTCTGAGAAAAACAGAAGACCTTACAGAGCGGCGAGGGGAAGATGTTCATTTCCTGTTTGCTTCTTGAACCGACAGCTGAAACCACAACGGTCCCCAAATAAGCTGCGTGGAAAGTTCAGTCTTGCAAATTCACCTCACCTTTACACTGTGAACTGACCACAGCTCCAAAATTAACCGCCGAATCAAGAGAAACGGCCTGGTGTGCTGCGTACCGGTCATTCCTAAAGGGCCTTTCGTTGTTCTGAGGTCCACTAATAACATCTGGGTGGATTTATGTAACAAAAAATGGTCATAATTAATTTTTATGTGACCACTTTCCCACCTCTCTTTATCCTCTACATTAAACAGGCTTTAAGACTGGTGTATGTAAATGAGCTCTGTTCTGATTGGCTGCCTTTCGTGGCCTTTCCTTTCCCATAACATCTGAACAGATGAACATGTTGGTCCAGTCTCTATACACAGTCCTAAAGACGGTGTGTCATAGTAAAGAAAACGGTTCTATATAGAACCATGAACACTCAAAGAACCCTTTGCATGATTAAAGGATTCGCCGTATCTTAAAGGGGTTCTTCCGATTGATGGAGAACATGTATCTGGTTTCATATAGAACCAAAAAGGGTTCTTCTACTGTTATGCCAAGCATAAACACGCAAAAGAACCCTCTGCATCATGAAAGGATGTGCTTTAGATGGTTCTATACAGAACCATGTTCAAAATAATTCTACATAGCACCCAAAAGGGTTCTTCTGTTGTTAGAAGACAGAACCCCGTTTTGGGTGCTATGTAGAACCATCATTCTCCATCAATCTGAAGAACGCTTTCATTCTTTGAGTGTTTATGGTTCTACATAGAACCATTTTCTTTACTAAAGAACCCTTGAAGAACCATGTTTTTTTATGAGTGTAATGTTTACCCACTCATTTTGTTTTAAATCACTATTAAAAGTGTACAGCATATAAATGATCTACAAAAAGGTGGTTCTTTAGTCAGGCGAATGGAACACTCAAAAGAACCCTTTGCATAATTAAAGGGTTCTGTGCACGATGAAAGTGTTCTTCAAATTGATGGAGAATGTGTTGCATATGGTTCTCTACAGAACCTTTTTGAAAAGGATTCTTAAATTATTACCAGCTTGACAGAAGAGAAGAACCCTTTTTGGTGCTATATAGAACATGTTCTATGTAGAACCAGACAACACAGTTTTCCATCGATCTGAAGAACCTGACGCAAAGACCCCTATAACCACGCAAAGAATTCTTGATCATGGTTCTACATAGGACCACTTTCTTTAGTATAGAACCCTTGAAGAACCATCTTTTTTAGCGTACGGGCTGATGGCCTGGCGAAGGTTCTGAAGCATCAGCGTGGTCCGCGTTCTCCGATTCTTGAAAGAAAAACGTGCGAGAAACCGGATGTTTGCGCATCTACAGGCCTTTTAATCCCGCTCGCATATATCGAGCAATATGCAGATGTGGGCTCAAGCTCCGCCTCCTCCGTCCACCCAGGTGAAATGACGCTCGCCACGTGTGGAATTTGAATATTGCATTTATTTAAATACATTAAAATTTTGCAATGTAACAAAACTATTGGCATATGAAATTCCAACACCATTTAAATGAACAAAACATGGCTCACTTCATTTTTTCTGCGGCTAGTGTGCAGAAACACTAGTTTGTTTGTTTTTTTTTAAATTTTTTCCATTTTTCGTCTCCGCCACCTCCGCGTCTCTTCCACCCACTTTATTTTCTATTTTTTACATTGTTCACAGCCTGCTATCTTACAATAAGAGTGCCGAATACAAATATGAGGTAAGAAAGTGGTTCGACAAAAAAAAAAAAAAAAAAAAAAAGTTACAGATCATGCAGAACATGCTAAAAAAAAAAAAAAGCAAAAAAAAAGAGAAAAACGTGGAAGAGGAAGGAACAAAGAGGAAAAAAAAATACAAAGGAAAGGATGCGCGTAAAATAAAATAAAAAAGTTACACTGCTTCGCATCTTTGGTTACAAAGTAGGTTGAAACGATTTTCACAGCTTTGTAATCCCCATCCCAACCTGAAACACGAAGAAAGCTGATAAACATATGCGCAAAACCATCAGGGTGGGGGGGTGGGGTGGTCTGGGGTGGGGGGGCGTGGCGATTCGGATTGTTTTCAGCGTATCGGCGATCTTCATTCTCTCGTTTAAAAGCTGTACAGAACCCCCACCACGCTTCGCACTCTATACAAAAACATCAATGTACATTCATCCCAGGTCTTGACCCCTTCACATTCTCAGTCTAGAGGTAAAACTGCCGTTAGTGTTTGAACTCAGCCGGTCGCTTTCGCCCTCGCCGCTGCGCCCGGAAATCTGCCGGTTCTTCCGATTGTTCTTCTCTCATCGATTGCTCTCGTTATCGCTGTCGGATCGGGTGAAAT